>NC_089192.1:159213-423019 GCF_947507565.1 Oscarella lobularis | reverse complement strand
GTGCCTGACGAAGGAAAGGGATATCGCGCGAAAGTGAAACAAAGAAAAGGCGATAGGACGACTTATCGGACCGATTTTCGGATCGTAGCGCAACGCCGTGTTGCCGATTTTCTCCAGCGCGTCGGCGAATTGGACGTCGAAGCCTACGTGGCCTTCGTGCGAGAGAGAAAACGTCGTGTGAGAGAAATGAGAAAGAGGGGCGTGGTGCCCGTTTCTCTCGCGCGACTCTCACGGTGCGCCCGTTTTCTGGATGTCTTTCAACGCCTTCAATGACTTTTTCAAGCTGTGCCGATCGGCTTCGAGAATCTGCACGCCGCGAGATGGAAAGATCGACGAAGGGTCCCCCGTCGGGGGTAAACGAAAAAAAGGGTTTCACCTCCTGCACTTGTTCGACGTTCTGCCGAAACGGCTGCATTTCGGCTGGAAAGCGCGACGGCGTCGACGTCGACGCGAGATCGGCGCGCGTCGCGGCGACGAACGAGTTTACGGCCGATTTCGCGTCGAAATCCATTGGAGAGCGTGCGTCTCCCCTCCCCTCGCCTCTGCGCTAACGTCCAAGCAAGATGCGCGCGACGCGACCCACGTTCGTCGATCCCGTGTGGAAACTCCGGGGCCTTTTCCCGACGTCCGGGGTGGGCTGCGTTCCTAATATGGGAAAACAGGTGTTGTAGAACCCGGAAGCGGTCGGACGAGTTCTGAGAACTGTTGCAGAAAGACCACACCCACGCGATTCAATGTGCGCGTACACAGGTTTAAAAAATGAAACTACCATATATATGTATAAACATCGTCCTTTTTATACAAAGTGACCTGGCCGGAATAACAGCAAAGCTTTGAACAGCACACCAATAGAGAGAGAGAGAGAGAGAGAGAGAACTCCATCAAGACATATAGTCAATTAAAATAATTATTTACAAAATGCTATGATGATGGATGAGAGGGAGAGAGAGAGATTAGGTGGCTCCGTTGAATCGTGCTAAAACCATCGACGGTGTATCGGCATAATTTTCCGGCACCGTTTGATCCACGGCCGCTTACGCGCACCGCAATCGAACTGGACCCGTCCTGTTTATAAAACCACGATGGTCGAGTAGAGCGCGCGCCGACAGCCGATGCGACGGCTCACGTCGAAGCATATTCGATATCAAACTCTTGGCCATGTGCGAGAGATGGTGCGGCAATTCGAACTGGCCCTCGCGTATTAGACTGAACATGGTCGTAGGATTCGTATCGTAGAAGGGATACTTCCGACGAGCATCCGTATAGAGTATGACGCCGAGGCTCCACACGTCGGCGGCGCGACCCGAGTACGGTTCCTGACTTGGATGAACGATCTCTGGGCTCGCGTACGCCGGGCAGCCGTGCTTGTCACTCAAACGATCGTCGTCGAACGGCCATTCCAAAGCAACGGCGTCGTCCAGCGACATTAGCTTGAGAATAGATCTGCAAGCAAAGGGGGGGAAAATATTGTTCATTAATTTGTGGGAATCAAATGCCCCCAAGCAACCCACAGGAATGGTAAACTACTAATAAGGCTTGGGCTACCCCCCCACCGAAAAAGAGCTCGAGGTGGACATTCATTTCGAGTCACGCCCCCGTAAACGATTGTTTTTTGGGGAAACCGCGCCTACTATCGTTATGATTATAGTGCGTGCGTGCGTGCGCGGATCCGGAAGACGCCGTTTAGGAATGCTAACAACGCAAAGGGGCCCCGCGCGAGGCGGAAGTCACGCTTAGCGAATCGAAAAAAAAAAAGAAAAGAGGACGCGTTACGCACCGATCGCGATCGACGAAAGCGAATCTTTGCAGCTTGATATCGCGCACGACGACGCCGTTATCGTGACAGTGCGCGACGACGGCGACGATTTGACGAAATAGCGGCACCGCCTGACGCTCGCCGAGTTGCTTTCGTTCGCGCAAGAACGCGTGCAAATTTGACGTCGACGCCGATTCGAAAAACGACGAACGCTTCGTCGTCGACGCGAACGATTTCGCGCGGCGCGTTCGCGTTCGCGTGCGACGCCAGTTGCGCGTAGGGCTTGAGAAAGTCGAATAGGCGCGACGGTGGCACGCGTTTCGCCGTGCGAACGCACTCGGGCTTCCGCGTCGACGATTTCGACGATTTTCGGACGTCTGACGGCGACGCGGGGACGATGTAGGGACCGAGACGATGAACGGCGGCTACGTCGGGGCCCGATGGGGGTTGTTCGGATGGTGTTTCGTCATGCCAGCTCATTCGGGAGTCCCTGTCGTTCTTCGTCGCGTCTCTCTCTCTCCTCTCGCGTTCTCGCTCTCGTTATCGGATCTCTCAAAACGACGTATCGTTGCTCGAGCCCGTTGTCGTCGTGGTGACGTAAGGCTCAGCAATGAAACGTCGTTGTCGTCGAGTTGGCCATGGTGAAACTGTACCGTTGTTTTGCAACGCAACGACGCCCTCGTATTGCGTACCCTGGCGTGAATTGGCGATCGACCAATCGGCGTTCGGGTGTGGGATGACGTCGAGAGTAGATCCGCCCACCAACAAACGATTGCGAAATCAAAGCAAATTGAATCTTTCATGATCTCACGCGCTTACGACGTGTGGCATATTGTGTCATGCAGTAAAAGACCGTGTACGCCCTTTCGCTGGGCCACTTGGCCCTTCAGTATGTGTTCCTTTTCGTTCGTCTCCTCGAGCTTGAGCCACTGCACGTGACAAAAGATTAGTCACCAATGAGATCACGCTCTATTCCCAAAACTTGATGCATCATCGTTGCGACAGGCAACGCAAGCTGCAAGCAGGACTTCCCTTTTCGGAGATCCGCTTGCGTGGGACAGTAGACTAAGCAGTGCGTAATAGTAGAACTTAGTGCGGATATCCTTATCCTCACAACTCGAAGGGGCGTACGTACGTACGTACGTACGTACGTAGGCAGGAACGCGCGTGGTGAATTCTACTTTTCCGGTCGAGGAAGCAACCGTAGCATAAACAAAGGAAAAGATTGCGTGGAAGTAGAGCAATCGCGATGACGTTAGAGGGAAGTGTATGGGAACCAACGGACGTCTATATACCCACGCCTCCCCCCTCCGTATACTTACCAGTTGAACTTTCTGCAAGTCAATCAACGCTCGACGAGTCTTTTCCCAGCTGGGATGGTGCGGACAGAGCGATTTGCGTAGCCGACAGAATTCTCCACTTTCGACGGAAAAGTTCTCCGTCAGGGGACAGCCGCACACCTCGTCCCGGCCCACCTATTATTATTATAATTATTATACAGGTGCGCTCAATATTGTGGTGGCGAAGGGCGCGTCACCTTTCGTTCTCTACGATGTTCGGGGCAGAGAACTCGTAAGCGTTTGCAATACGTTTTGCTCTTGCGAATGAAATAGTCGCAAAAGATGCTCTCTCTGAGGAGAAAAAAAGGGACAGCGTTTTTTTCGCGTGAGAATAAGACTCCGAGTCGTTTTCACGTACCCTTCGGAGCGCGTTTTGAAAGCAGAAGCGAACGTAATTCCACTTTCGACCTTGGAAAGAGAAAGAGGAAAAACGTCCAACGAAGTCATATAATATGATATAAAAATTCGTTGTACTTTCATGAAACATCGTTCCATGTGAACGGTCGCCTTTTTGAAGGCGATCGCGCGACCGCACGTCACGCAATAGACGTGCATATCCCCGTCTCCCCCGTCCTCTCCGTCAAACGCCTAGCAAAGAAATCATTGGACGTGCGTCTATTCTATAGGCACTACTGTACCTCGCTCTCTTCTTCGATGGGCATTGAACGAGTCTTTTGAATTATTTCCTCCAGTTGAAGCCTTTGCCTCTCGAGATCCTCCAGTTTGCTGTGAATAGTCTAAGGAGAATAGATAGATAGATATAAGATATGTCAGGGGCATCTTCTCCTTACCTTTCGCTTTTCTGAAATTGCTTCCAGTTTCTCGGCTGCCTTCTCGTCAGCGACAGAAGTCACCTCGCGACCATCGCCCAATTTCTCAGGAATAAAACGCCGCAGCCGTCTAAGAAAAAAAAAATGAAAATAAACCTCGTTTTCCTCAGTCTTGCCTCTCCGCCAGCTTGATGCCGCACTCGTCGCTGCAGTACTTAGATCGAGGTCGTGCTGCGAAAACGCAGCCGGGACCGAGGCACTGGATGCACTGGGGTCGTCTCTCCTCTTCCGCGCTCAACATCTCCGTCCAATAGTTCTGCGTTCGTCGCGTCGTTCGCGAGCCGAATGCGACGTCGTTCCACCATTCGTCCGAAACGGAAGAAGAGCGCTTTTCGTTTCGCGGCGGCTAAAAGAAGATAAATAATTGGAAGTATAATTAATAATATGGTCTACATACCTTTGAGATTTTGGGCTTCTTTTTCTTAGGCTTTGGACTTTTTCTTTGTTCGATGGCACGAGGGGTAGTTTCGACGTACAAGTGGTCTGTATGACTGGACTTTTGAACTCCTCTATTCCCTTTTAATTCCTGATATTCTTTCCACGCCTCCTTATCCCGCTCCAGCAGCTGGAGTCACAGAAATAGAAGACCTAGAGCCCCCTCGAAAACTCTCGGTGTTCTTACCGTCGATAAAACCTGACACTGTCTAAACAAACATTTCTGCCGTTTCGTTCCAATTCCCCCATACTTAGGCATATCCTAGGCAAATATTCAGACTACAATAGATCTTCTAAAGTCGACTTTTCGTGTCCCACCTTGCAAAATTTACACTTGCGACAGTCAAACGTTCTCAAGCACGCATCGCATTTGCCACAGTTACGATTCTTTCTCGTTCTCCTACTGTCTCTTTCGTACGATTTCGCTTTCGATTTTTTTCCAGACTCCGCTGAACCGATGTTTTACTCGAGCCTCTCTCTCTGTCTCTCCTCTATTTGTTTACCGTAAAAGGGGTCGTACGAGTCTTCGTCGTCTTCTTCGTTGTATGTTTCTGCTAAGGACGGTCGATATTCGGTCTCCGGTGCGTCGAAACGCTTCGTTTCTTCGGTCGCGATGCTCGACGGCTCTTTTCTCGTTGAAGCGGTCTGTTCTGCTTGGTTTGACCCGCGGAAATCTTCAAAGGCAGTCTCTTGCACCAATTGGCTGGTCGGTTGAAACGGTATCGAAGCCGGTTTCGGAGAAACGGGCGGAAAAGACGAGTTACCTTCCGCCGCCATTACCCGCATAAAAATCCCGGACTAACCTATTCCACCAAAAAACGCTTTTTTTTTATTCAGACAACAGACATACATAAACACAAAAATTCTGTTCCACCGCGTCAGTCAAGCGAGCGTCCGTTCTCTATTCACCATCTTCTGCAACCTGGGTCGCCTGTTCTCGTTGCTGATGCGCTTTCAGCACGCTGACAGCCTCTTCCACCTTACTATCAAGCAACTCAGGCGCATCCAACATGTGCAACAAATCAGAATTATCCATCTCAAGCAACATGCCTTAGAAAATAAAATAGATCTAATTAAAAACTCCAAATACAAACGATTACCTGTAATTTTCCCAGCCAATTCAGGATAACCGCCATGTATCAGAGGAAACAATCTTTCCCCGAGCATCTGTTTCTGATCGGAAGGATTCGCCGCGGCGAGACGCTCCGAAGTGAGCGGCGCCTGATTCCCAACGCGAACCGCCGCCGGCTGCCCTTGTCCCCCGGCTCCCGCGCCAGCAGCGGCGGAACCGCCTTGATCCCCACCAGGAACCCCCGCCGCAGACTGACTCGGCTCATTCCTCGCCGTCGGCGTATACCTATACGGCCCAGCAGCGCCTCCAGCCGCGGCAGGACGCTGCTGCGCCGCCGCCGCCGCCGCCGCCTGCTGCTGCATGGAATACCCACGCTGCGCCGCCTGTTGCTGCGCGGCAGCGACAGCAGCGGGCTGCCCGGTTGGTTGCTGAGACGACGAAGCGCCGTATTGCGCCGCGGCGGCGGCGCCGTATTGACCAGCACCTCCGCGCGCCGACTGAGGCCCCTGGTTGTAAGGCTGACGGGGTTGCCCCATGCCGGGATGCCGCGGTACGTTCATGCGCGCCGCGCGCTGTTGAGCGAGCTGGATGTTGTAAGGTGTCGCGTATGCGGGACCGGTGCGCATTGCCGGCTGCTGGCCCCAGCGCTGCGTGCGCGCCGTGGGGGGAAACATATAGGGCGGTCTTTGCTAAAGAAAACAATAGGCATCGCGTGGGCGCCGGGGGGAGAAATATTCGTTTTTTTACCCCGAATCCTTGGAATTGCATGGGAAACGCTTGCGGAAAACCACCTACCAATTGCCCCCCCTTTCGCGCGTGGGGAAGAGAAATCGAAATGATTACATGGGACACTTTTGGTTTTCGTTTCGCGGACTCACCTGCGGCATTCCGCGATACTGCGCCGGCCCGACGCGCTGCATGTAGTGAGCGGTGAGCTGAGCGCGACGTTCCTCGCGACGCTGCGCCAAGGCGACGTAGAGCGGCTTCGTCACGATGATGCGACCGTTCATTTCCGTGACCGCTTTCGTCGCCTCCTCGGGCGACGAAAAGCAAACGAATCCAAATCCCTTGGACCTCAATTTATCATCCACCATAACCTAGAAGAAAAATTTTCCCCCACTCCCGAAATTTTTTTTTATATCTATTTCTCCTACTTTTGCACTCGTTATGGTTCCGTACGGCGAGAATTCCGTTCTCAATTTCTCGTCGTCGACTTCGTCGTCGAGATTTTTAATATAGAGATTGACGCCTTGATAGCGATTGATTCTCTCCTGACGAAGTTGCTCGAAACGAGCGCGAAGTTCCTGCTGTCGTTCGCTCTTCTTCTGCGCGCGACCGGCGTAGATCTTCTTCCCTTCAATCTCTTTCCCATTCATATCATCGACAGCCTAAAAAAATCAATAGAAAAAAAGAAATAACGAATATTCTACGCTACGTTTTGAGCGGCGTCGTGGCTCTCGAAGCTGACGAATCCGAATCCCTTGGATTTTCCCGTCGACATGTCGGACATGAGCTTCAAACTGACGATCGTGCCATAGGTTTCGAAGAGCTCACGAAACTGCTCCTCGTCGTACTCCTCCGGAAAATTCTTCACGTAAACATTCGTGAATTTTTTCGCCTGTTGACCGAGCTTCTCAAGTCTCTCCCTCCGATTCATAAAATGACTCACGTAGCTAGAAGAAAAAAGTGACGTCATCATAACTCTGACGTCATAACTAGAAAAACGTACACTTTTTTGTCGTTGAGTAACATTCCGTTCACTTTGGTTATCGCCTTGTCGGCGGCTTCTTGCATTTCGAAATGAACGAAACCGTATCCTTTGGATGCGCCCGTCGGATCGTTGACCACCTTGCAACTGAGAATGTTCCCGAATGCGCTGAACGTGTCGTAGAGCGCCTTATTGTCGATGCTCTTGTCGAGATTCTTTATGAAAATGTTTCCGACGCCCGATCGACGAAGCGACGGATCGCGCTGGGACCACATGATGCGCATGGGAACGCCTTTGATCGGTTCGTAGTTGAGCGTGTCGAGCGCGCGTTCGGCTGCGTAGAGAGGCGCATAGGCGTACATAGGTTGCATGATCGCGGGGCGCGCGCACGCGTGAAATAGGGGGCTTGCTACACTGCTTGCTACGGGCGGACCGGTAAAACGACTGAAAAAAATCGTCCTACACTTCCCGCGAGAATGACTGAAAACGGCGGCTAGATCGCAGGGTTTATGGATCGCCTCCCCTACCCACGTTTGTCCCCGCCCCCTTCGCTTCCGGGCGTGAAAGAGAGAAATGGGGAAGCGGCACCCGTTCTCTGCGGTCTATCTTTCTGTCCCCATCGCGCGACCCTTTACCTTACCGTCATCGGGCTTTTGGAAGTTGACGTAGGCGTAACCGAGTGAATGACGCGTTACGATGTCGCGACACACGCGAATCGAGAGTACGGGGCCCGCTTGGCTGAATTTTTCGTAGAGCATCGCTTCGGTGATGTCCTGAGATAGGTCTCCGACGTAGAGCGATGCGTGCGCTGACGATTGTTGGGCTGGAAATCCGGCAGACTGTTGGGCGTTCATCTTTTTTCGGGTTTCTTCGATGTTTTGCGATGTTTTTGGGAGCGTTTTCGAGTTTATATGTCTTTTTATGGTTTTTTTGAAGATTTTCGGTGATATAGCGGGCAAGGAACTGCTTGCCTCGGCGGACTACGCTCTGACGCTTTCTTCGAATCGAAAGACCACGAGGTTCTCGTCTCGATGACGTAACATACACGCTGTGCGCTACTAGTAGTCAGGTGATTTCAAACTGGCCAATCCGTGGGCAACGCGAGGGAGGCGTCGTTGTTCGCTAACGTGCGTTCAGCAAAACATTTGTCCAATCACACGCAGTCACACAAATTCTAAAAATTTCACAGTCCCGTGTAGTCTAGCATTTCAGATACCGCATGAGAGCATCTGATGAGCCAAGATGTTGTAACTAGACCACAGACTGAAGCAGAAAAAATTAGCAAGACACAGACATTTTTTTTGTTATTCTGGTGAAACAAGCACGTTGAACGAACCCCTGCTTGCTGAGCGAGACGAGGGGCCCAAAGACGAAGAAGAAGACACATTGAAAAAGACATCACGACTACCACGAACGCTGAAGCTCTGGCATCCCATCGAGGTCTGTAGTTAGTTAGACATAGTACGCTCATTGAAGCAAGCAAACAATTAAGAAAACAGCGGTACCTTGGATTTGGAGAGTCTGAATTTAGAACCGTAGGAATACGCTACGCAGAAAACGCGTTCTACACAGAGCTCTCCCCTTTTCCCATTGACTTACCGGTAGCACGTGAATAAGCCAAAGGAGAGTGCCTGTCAGAAGACTGAGGCGATGCATCTATAGAAGTTGCCAGCTGAGGGAACTAAAGCAAGAGATCAAAAGCATAAACACTGACCGAGATGACGGCTTGGGCTGCCAGCAGAAGAATACATTTCAGAAAGTTTTGCACGACGCTCTTCCGACGACTGATGATAGGTAACGTACAGCGGTTTGCCATAGTTCTGATCCAAAGAGCCGTTCATTTCCTCAATTGCACTGGCAGCTGATGAAGGATGAACAAAATTGACGAATCCCACACCAGTAGGCCTGCCTCTCTTTCCCCTTTGCACCTACAAAACCAGTAGTAAATGTGGCAGTTACGTAAATTAGCTTTTACTACTTTGACTCCGCCTTGAACAATTTCTCCAAACGAGCTAAACATGCTGTACAGTTCATCATCATCGATGTCTTCGTGAAGATATTTGATGTAAAGATTAGTCGGACCGGTGACTTTCTTCTTTTCTCTTTCCTTCACAAACTCCCTCTCAGCCTTTTTCTGCGCACGACCAACATAGATTTTCAACCCGTCTATTTTTCCACCATCCATTCGTTCAACAGCCTTCATTTTAACAAAAACTGTTACACTGAATAAGTATTATTTTTATATATAACCTCAGCTGCACTCTCGGGGTCTTCAAAATTGACAAAAGCGGTGCAGGTTCCTTGCTCTGACGGAGAATTGACGCAGCTGCTGGTAATGTGACCAAAATTGATAAAGATTTTATCCAGCTGTCGCTTAGAGAACCCCCTCCTGAGATTTGCAATGTAAATATTTGTAAAAGGCTGGACTTTCTTTTCTTGAATTCGCTCATTTTTCGTCTTGTGCCATCCAACGTATCTGTCAAGAATACGTGACCAGTAATGAAAGATTTTGGTTGGAAGTGCACTTAGACCTACAGTGTTTTTCCTTTATAGGATTTTCCGTTGGCCGTTCGAATGGCCTTTTCTGCCGCCTTGTGAGACGAAAAATCAACAAACCCAAACCCTTTCGAAAGCGGAAGATACGAGTCACTGTAGACAACTTTGCAGCTCTTGATTTCTCCGAACTGCCGAAACAACGCCTCAAGTTCTCGCTTGTCGACAGATTGGGCGAGATTCTTCACGAAGACGTTGTTGTCGCCCGATCGACGATGATACGCATTCGGTTCAAACCAGGACACCCTAAGGGGGCGATTTTCAACAAGGCAACCGTCCAATTTTTCCTTGGCGCATTCAGCTTCAGAAAAAGTTATGAAACAATGATTACAGTCTCGTCGCACGTACCATCCTCGTGGCTGTAGAAATTCACGTATGCGTAGCCAAGGGACTGCTCATTGTGTCTGTCGCATGAAATTTTCAACGACTTGACGTGTGCTACGCGAGTGATGATTTGCCGAAGGCGTATCTCGGTCACGTCTCGATCAAGATCTCCAAAATAAAGGCTGCAATTCATGACTAAAGTGTCGTCCCTCTGGACGGAGAGGAACTAAACGTCACCGCCAAAGTGTCGCATCCTTATATATGTTAGTCCCCAAATAAGGCCCAAGTCCCTAGAGTCCCTAGCAAACCCATGTCGTCCCTAAGAATCCCAGTCCCCAAACCGAAACAGAGCACGCTTTGTTATTGAAGTGTTTCAATTTCAACACGCGCCTAAAAGCCTCCATCTAATATTATGATAAACGTCACGCAAGAAAACAGGGTAGGCTTTTATGAAGATTTCCTACAGGAATAATGACAATGAATACGAACAAAGACTCGTTGGGAAAACGTACTTTTCTCCTTGTGAAAGCGACGACAAATCAGCATTTTCCTGTATCCACGGGTGCTTCAAAACCCGGTCAAGACTCAATCTCTCTTGGGGATTGTGTCTCAGCAACTATAACTAAATTCAATATTCAAAAAATAACTCCAATTCGTCTGACCCTTAGAATAAGATCTCTTGGCCCCGGAGCAACGTGCACTGGAAATCGAATATCCACTCGACATATTCGACGATATGTCTCCGTATGGCTTTCCGTTTCAAAGGGAGGTTGTCCGACTAGCAATTCATAGCACAAAATTCCCACACACCACAAGTCAACCTATAGACAAATTTATTGATCAGACTCGGTTTCTAATAATTAATACCTTTTCATCGTGTCTTTTTCCCTCTATCATTTCAGGTGGCAAGTAGTCCAACGTTCCACACATCGTTGTTCGTCTTTATATATGCAAAATATAGCAGATCAATATCACTAATATAAAAATCACCGAGACGTGGAGTGCACAGACCAGCCAAAATCAGCAATCTTCAGTTCACCCTTTAGAGAAAAAACATCAGACTGGGTTCCCTATGTAAACGAGTCCACCTTACATGATATCCTAATAGCAGATTTTCCGGCTTAATGTCTCTGTGAATGACGTGATTTGAATGGCAATATCTCAGAGCGTCAGCCAGCTGAGCAACATACTGCAAAATGTTTGTCTGGTGACGTCGTTTAATTAATTCATTATTTCTAATTCTACCGTTGCCGTTTTCTTCTCGTCGAACCTCCGAGCGGATTTCAACTGCTTGTACAACTCGCCCTGAGGCGCGTACTCGAGTATCAAATACACGCGAGTGTCGTCGTAAAAAAATCCAAAGAGACGCAGGATATTCGGATGTCTAATAAATAAATAAATAAATAAAGTCCCAATAACCACGCCCACGCATCTAGTACCTCAAACGAGATTGAATTTCGATCTCTCGTCTCAGCTGATGCTCGACCTCGCCCCTTTGGAGCTGAGACTTGAATAAGACCTGAGAGAGAGAGAGGTCTCGAGACTTTTCAGGTGTCTTTCTTTAGAGACTCGCCTTCAATGCTATTATGTACTTGTGCTTTTTTTCTCTCGCCAAATAGACGCTTCCGAATTTTCCCTTTCCTAGAGGACGTCCGATTTCGAAGTCTTTTAGCGTCCAGCGTTTTCTAGGGAGAAGAAAGTCTCGGTGTTGATGTTGATGAGGGGGCGTGTGAACGCACGGGGACGACGTCTTCTTCGATACTCCGCTCGAATCTGGTTTTTCCAACGAGGGATTCGGCTTATCGGAGGTCTATTTGTGCATAGGATGTGTCTGGGAGAACGATCGCTTGGCAGGGAAATTTACTTGGTCTGTTGTCGACGGAAGAGTGTTCTCTTTGCTGGAAAGGGGAGCCTAACAAATGTATTTGACACAAGAGACTCTAGGGATGCTCAGAACGGCTTACTTTTGATGCCATGGACGATTCTTGTGGCTGAAAACGGCGAAAACGGAAGAATCTCGTTTGAACGTAACCGGGACTTCTTGCCGTTGCTGTAGCAGCACGTCCCGTATAAAAACCAAAACAAGGGAAGAAGAAATAGTCGTCAAGTCAAAGCACAACTAAAATATTTGAAAAGAACTAGGTTACCTGATCTTAAGTTTCCCACTTCTAAATTCTTGATTTTGCGATTTACTCTGTTCCCGTATGCCTCGTTGCTTAGTAACGACGAAACAACATCGAAGTAGCTAAAGGGCGAAAAATCGGCATCCACAGTGTGCCAGTACAACGATGAGTGCGCGACAAGTTCTACAAGGTAATCTCCCGCCAATCTGGTATTCCTCCGCCTACTGAACCACCTACCTTCATAAGTTTTCGAGCAATATCAAAAAGCGCGGACGCACTTCGTTCAGACGATCGCCGAATTCAGCTCGCGTCCAGCCAACATCGAACTATTACAGAATGCAGGTAAAACAAATAAAAGAGCGTAAGAAAGTCGCAGAGCGCGTTTCCTCTAGGCGTAATGGCCCTACTTCGACCCCTCCTCTTGGACGTCGTCCCAACCATACAACAGACAGCCGCTCTAGCGCTAGGCCGTCTTGCTAATCACAGCGACGACTTGGCCGAAGCGGTCGTGAAGGGCGATATCTTACCGCAATTGGTCTACTCGCTCGCAGAGCAAAACGTTAGGAAAAAAATCAATAACGTAGAGACTATTGATTAAAAGATATTCTTGCCTGTGTAGAGGTTCTATAAGAAGGCCGCCGCTTTTGTGCTGAGAGCAGTCGCTAAGCATTCACCTCAACTAGCTCAGGTAAGATTTGATGAACTCAAATATTATTATCTTATGTATTTATTTAAATTTTAATTTGTATAGGCTGTTGTGGATTCTGGGGCTTTGGACGCTCTTGTCATCTGCCTTGAAGAATTCGACCCAGGGGTCAAAGAATCCGCTGCATGGGCGCTTGGCTACATAGCTCGTCACAACCAAGGCAATTTCTCTCTCAAACTCTTTATATATATGTGTGTGTATAATGTTGTTGCAGAGTTGGCTCAAGCTGTCATCGACGCTGGCGCTGTTCCAGTTCTGGTTCTATGCATTCAAGAGCCAGAGCTATCACTCAAACGCATTGCCGCTTCAGCACTCAGCGACATTTCCAAACATTCACCAGAGGTGCGCAAAAAATTAATAATAATTAATTAATTTAATCAGGATGGCCTTAGTTGGCCCAGACCGTCGTTTCTTCAGGCGCCATAGCGCACTTGGCACAGCTCACTCAAAGCCAGGACGCAAAGCTGAAGGTAAAATAGACAATAAAAATTAGATAAGGTAACGCAATACTTATTTTTTAGCGTCAAGTTTTCTCAGCTCTCAGTCAAATTTCTAAGCATTCTGTCGAACTTTCTGAGATGGTCATCGAAGCGGAAATTCTTCCATCGATTCTTACATCACTACAAGGTAATACTAAGGGCTAAGTATGACTCAATGAGGATCTGTATTTCAATGTTCAGACCCTGACAATTATGTTCAGAAGAACTGCGCGACTCTTATCCGAGAAATTTCCAAACACACACCAGAAGTGCATTAATCCTCTCGATATAATAATTTTCTTACTGAATTTCTTAGCTGGCTCAATTGGTCGTCAATGCCGGAGGCGTGGCAGCCATCGTCGATCACATCGGATCTTCAAAAGGCGACGTCCGTTTGCCGGGGATCATGATGCTCGGCTACATCGGAGCGCATTCGGAAAATCTCGCCATGGCGATCATCGTATCAAAAGTGCTAAAATAATAAAAATTAAAAATCGTTAGCGTGACGTAATCATTCCAGGGGGTCATCCAATTAGCCATTGTGTTGTCAGAAGAGTCTGAGGATCATATCCGTGTAAGACAATGCAGAGTTTAGTCTCTTGACTTCACTGTAGCATAGGCGGCCTGTGCGTGGGCTCTGGGGCAAATTGGACGTCATTCGCCGGAGCACAGTAAAGCCGTAGCCCTCTCAAACGTACTCCACTCTCTCCTGCAGTACTACACGGATCCTAAAAGCACTGAAGATCTACAGAACAAAGTAAAATCGAATTTCTATAGGAAGCCAAGTATGGGAGGTGTTTTTTTTCTAGGCTAAAAGGGCTTTGAAGGCTATTTTGCAAAAATGCGTTCATCTGCCGGCGTTGGAGCCGCTGCTCCACGCCGCGCCGCCGAATATTTTGAAGCACGTTGTCGCTCAGTTTTCCAAGGTTTTGCCCAACGACGCCAAGGCGAGACGCCTGTTCGTCACGAGTCGCGGATTGGAGAAAATACAGCAAATCAAAGCGGAACCGGGCACGGATCTGCGCGAGTATATAGACACAATCAACAACTGCTATCCTGAGGAAATCGTCAGGTATGAAAAGACTAGGAATAAGGGGGATACATGCTATCTTGTCTCTAAGGTACTATTCTCCCGGCTACAAGGAGAAGCTCCTCGAGAGAATAGAATAGGAGAGACCGATTTAGTACTAGCTCGTGCGATGTATAAGTTGTGTGCATGTGTTTTGAAATAAAGAAGTGATTACATAGCGAAACCGTGGTGACTTACGCTGGCCTCTCTTTCTGAAGCGAATCGTTTAGAGCCTATAACACATAGTTAGTCTCCTCCGCCTGAGAGCTGTTTGAGAAGCTGTGCTCGACGACGTTCTAATTCCTCTTCGTCTTCACTTGACTCGGCCTTATGTATTGGCAATGACATGCACTAGTGATATAATCGATTGGCATACTGTACCTCCTTGTCTTCTTTGTGGGAGTGAGATGAGCTCTTGTGCTTCTTTCGACCGTCAGATGACGGAGATGGCTACGAGAGAACGTCTCCTCTTAACTCAATAACAAATCATGTCATTACGTCGCGCGAATGATTCTTCCTCTTCTTTTTCTTTGACTGGAAAGTAAATGTTAAACATCGTTTCTTTTTCTGTGAAAAATGTGCGTTACCTTCTTGTGTTTTTTTTTCCTGCTACCATCTAGATAACGCCGATTATTCATTAGAACACGAGTGCCATTAACTTCACTCACGTCCTGACGGTGATCTCTTCCTTTCGTCTCCACTATCACTGTTGTCCTGTTAATCAATTAATCAGTGTAAGAACTACTTCTGGCGAATTTTCCACATTCCGTACCGATTCCGAAGAGGCGCGTCGTCGTTTTCTCTTCGCAGATTTTCCCTTCGAAGGAGGAGGCGGAGGAGGAGGAGGCGCTTCAGGACGAATAACCTCCGTCTCTTCATCCTACAAGGGACGCGCGTCTCTTACAGACCCAGTACGTAATCATTGTATGGAGAGGATACCATAGGGTTTGCCTTCTCCTGATCCTTGACTTCGCTTTCTCCTGGTCGACTTTCGCTCTCGTCTTTTTCCTTCGCTTCTGGATCTTTCGTTTCTTCTTGGTCCTTTGAAACCTGTTCTTTCTCTTTCTCCTTTTCTCTGCCTATCTTTATGCCACACATCTAAAGAAATTTCCTTGGACAGGAAAAAAAACAGGAGAAACGTTCCTCTTCTCACCCCTTTCAAAATCCAATCCAAAACGTCTCTTTCAATTTTTCTCGTTCTGTCATCAGCCGCGACAACGCATTCCAGTTTCTGAAATATAACAGAAATAAATCAACTTCCCTTTTATCAGCCTCCACCTACCTCATAGGACAAATCCAAATCTTTACTGACGTCAGCATCCTACAGAAAAATTTCAATCAATTAACTGATTGGTTAGCCAACTGTACTAACTTTTAAAATTTGCTTCACTATTTTCTTCCCATCGTGCACTTGATCCTTCAGGTCGGCCACATATAATTTAAACAGCTCAAGAGGATTTGATCCTTGAAAAAATATGACGTCGAATTAATGGGGCCCCCCAATGAATTTCTTCTCTTACCCATTTGACCAAGCAGGGCATCATACCGAGCATCGCTATTGACTTCCGGGTAGAGATCCATCCACAAGGAAGTAGAGTCTAACTTAGCCGCGGCTTGGAGCTCAGTGAGAAGATCCTACGTGACGTTCCTCACGAGAACAATCAAAAATATATAAATTTACAAGTGCTTACAACAAAAGCTTCTCTATTTTTTCTCTCCTGATGCCGCGTTTCGGAACGATTCTTCGCGCGAACTGCTTCATACGCCTAGATAAACCGATTGGCACATATCGATTTGACTCCTAAGCTATCATCTCACTTTTTCAAGCTCAATAATATAGTCTTGAAACGCAGTCAAGACGTCTTCCTTGTCCATATCTTTAATAAAACGTCTCCACGTGATAATTGTCCTATGTAAAATTTTGACTCGCCTTGCAAAGAACTGTCTTCAGTGTACTCCGGATTTTCCTTCAGCATTCGAAGGCACTAGACAGCGAATTCAATGTCGAACGCTGCCTCCAACGATTTCCCTACCTCGTCCCACGTCGTCTTATACGTTATCTTCATCCCGTTATATATCGTGCGCATGACTGATCGATTTTCTTCGCGCTGCTTTCTCTCTTCAGCCTAGGGAAGAATACTAGGGTTTCTAGACGAGACGTAGGAAGTTGCTAACCTCTTCTTTTCTCGTCAGTTGAAAAACAACGTCTTCAAAGACGTCCTTAATTAATTAATTAATAAAACAAATAAAATATTATAGGAAATTTGGATGTGACTCCATACTCTTCTTTCGGAGACAGGAACAGCTTGAAATTCGGGCGCATCTTGAAAAATGTCACAGACATACCTATAGAAACACACAAAAAATGACGTCATAATTGCCGCGTACGTAAAACAACGCGCACCTCCATCGAATTTCGGAGTGAAACTTCTCGTGACTTTCGAACAACTTTTTCAAATCTTCTCTCAACTGCTTGGCCTTTTGCCGTTGTAATTCCTATAGGAAATACCTTAGATTGATTTTAAAAAAGCATTGCAAAGTGGTACCCTTTCATCTTTCGCCGCCTGTGCTTTGTACTCGTTGAACAACTGTTTTCTCTCGTTACCTCTCTTGACAGCACTAAAGAGAAAAGTCCCTCAAGAGAAAAAATGATTCGGCTAGGGTTTGCGTACTGGAAACGCGTGTCTCCAGATATCTGTCGAATAGCGTATTCCCATGAGGCAGTCGACTGTATACCCTACGTGCAAATAGACTTGGATTAATTAATTGCAAATAATCTCTCACGTGTACTACGTACTTTTTCTTTGAGGAGTTCTTTGAAGGCAATTCTCGCCTGCTCTCGACTCTCCAAAACAGCGGCGCGATCCTTCTCCTGTTTTAATTCCTCCTCTTTCTTTTGACTACCACCATCACTAGAGAGAGATATATGAATACATGACTATAAAGGTGTTATCCAATGAGTATTACGTTTCTTTCTTGACTTCAGTTGCAGCAGCTGGAGATCTAATTATATGATCAGTACATGCATTATCTTTGATTCTTAGTTCTAATACTTTGGCTTATCCTCTTTGCTCTTCTCTTTCTCTATCTTATCTAAAGATCATATATGTATTTATTCACTAATTAAGAGTGGTGTGTTTTTTTTTGCCTTTGATTTCTTGAAGTTCTTTTGGGCAAGTCCACGTCGACTCTTCCGTTTTCGTATTGAAAAAATACACCTTTCCCGACTCGGACTTGTGCTCCTTCCACGGGCACAATTTGAGAAGTTGCTAATTATAAATTTATACTTATTAAAAGATTCGGAGTCGTTTTTATCCTCTCCGAGCAACAGAACGAGCTGAGTGAGGATTTCTATTCGAATTGGATTACTTCTGTGTCTGATAGAAGCTCTTCCGGCTTTTCCCATCGCGATTCCTTCGTTTCCGCGTTAAAGTAGTACTTCCTACCGTCTGGCGCCTTGTGTTCTTGCCAGTTAGACTATAAAAAGTGTAGTAAAGCCAACGAATATGCCCAAACGAGCCTACTTTCGCAGTCGACGACATGGGACCCTTAACGCAGTGCCCTTACGATGACCGTAAGTTAGCCACGTGCACACGCGGAGAGATAAAATTAATTGAGCACGTGCACCGTACGGCAGCACCCTACGGCACAATCATGGAATCGGAAGACGACAGTTCAGAGAACGACGGCATCGGCTGCAAGACAGAAGAATTCAAAAAGCTCCTCCAAAGCGAATTTGCTGGTGTCGACTCCCCCCCGGGCCGCGACTCCCCTGGCAACTTGAAGGCAAAGCCTAAAGTGAGATCGCCGCCACACTCGTCATCAAAGTGGTCCAAAGTTTGTCTTTACCTATCCGTCGTCTTCGTCATCTTACTCGTTCTGTCGTACGCTGCGTTCGAGCTGGTGAAGCACGCGATTCCACCTCCAACACCGGATAGTAAAACCGAAAGCTTTGCGTCGCGTTTCTGTAGAATCTCGAGTTGGAGTTCCGAGTCGTTATCATCCAACTCGTCCGAGTCGGCGGAGTGCTCGTCATTTCGTCCTAAGTCAAACTGGAACGTCGCATTCGACAATACGTCGTCGCAGTCCCCAATTCGATTCGTCGACGTAAACTGCGACGGAATTCTCGACGTCATCGTCGGCATAACCCTCGAAAAGAACAGCATGAACTCGCTTCCCCTATCCGACTGCCTTAGCTACGACTCAAAAGAAGCAATCCCCCGCGGCGGCTGCCACGGCGCAATCTTGGCTCTAGACGGCACGACGGGCAACGAACTGTGGCGAAGGTACGCGTCGCACGAAGTCTACGCCATTCAATGCGAAATAGACGTGAACGACGACGGCGATACCGATTGCCTTATTGCCGGCTACGCGGCGACGCTCGCCGCGCTCGATCGACACACGGGAAAAGCCGTATGGCAAATAGACTCGACTCTGGCGCTGATAAACGAAAATTGGGGATTCTATACGCCTCAGATAACGTCCGATATTGACGGCGACGACATTGGGGATGTGATCATAACTCACAGCGGCGATCCGACGCACGAAACGGAGCGCGGCGTCGGCCTTCTTTTGTTGTTATCGGGCAAAACGGGGCAACCGATTTCCGCGATGCCTATGCCGGATCAACGCGAGACATACGAGTCGCCGATCGTCCACGTTGGTCGTAACGGGAAATCGAGAATTCTCATTGGCTCGGGCGGCGAGACAATAAACGGAAGCCTATGGGCGGTCGACTTTGACGAATTTGTTAAGTTCGGAATAAGCCGTGGTGGTGGTGGTGTGACGGCCGCCGCCGCCGCCGCCAAATCGATTCGCCGTCTCGTGCAGGGAACTCGCAATCGCGGAGCAATGAATCCGCCTCTGTTAGTAGACTTGACTCAAGACGGGGTTCTCGATATTGTCGTTGCTCTATTCGACGGACGACTCGAGGCCTTAGACGGAAATGATTTCGAGTTGTTGTGGAGAGCCGAGTTTCGAGACTGCGAAACATATGCGTAAGTTGGCGATGTGTCGGATTCATTGACGGCGGAAAATAAAAGCGCCGATAAATCCGATGTATCGCTATACCTGATCTCGTTAACTTTGATCTCGTTAACCTGTTCTTCTTCTCTGATTCAGTTTACCCGGAATTGGTCGATATACGAATGACACTGTTCCCGACATAATGGCGATATATAATAAAGGAGTCTACCCTATCTATCTTGAAACGACAGTAGCGATTGTTGATGGCAAAACTGGCGAAATTGTTTACGAACGTATCGCGAAGACGACAAGGGAAGAAACTTTTGTGTCGTCATCGATACTTGCCGTCAAAATGATCGGCTCATTAGACGCGTTTGTCTACTGGAATCTAGCAAACGAGACCGGTACGAAACGTGAACAGCCCGTTCAGTTTCGACTCAAACACGGAAAGACAGAAGTCGTTTTATTCGAAGACATGGCTGGTTTGTCATTTTATGACACCCTATTGGCACTATTTATCGATTTCTTTTGCAGGTAGGACTGAAGTTCTCGACAACGTCGTCGAAAAAACCGACATTCTAATGGTGGGAGGCTCGGGAATTGTTCACGCGAAAAACGACAACAAATTCGACGTCGTCTATAAGTCAACGTATCGCACGCACAAGCTCTCGACGCAGGATCCAGACGAAGACTTGGGACATATTCAACTACGCATTCACAGTCAATCAATAACAACAAACTGTCTCCTAGCGCCACCAAACGGTCAACCCTGGCTAAACTACATGGGAACGTTTGGTACTAGTAGATACACCTAAGCTACAATATAACCCTCTCCGTCTTATTTCGAAATAAACCCTACTCACCTTCGCTTACGCTTCGCCTTTCCCCTTTCCAAACTTCTCCTTAGCGTTTTCTCTAAAACGGTCTCGACCGTTGCGAATGGCCTCAAGCACTTCCTCTTGAGAGCCTGAGAAAGAAGACTCCCCAGGAGTCAATATCCGAAATGACGTAAACGTACGGGCTCCGCGAGCGGCGCTAATGAGCGTATCGCACTCGTTGTCGTCCATGAACGTCGCCGCGTCTAAAAGACGTCGTTGATCTTCGTCCGGTATAACGAGAAAACCGTGCTTGTCCGCGTGAATGAGTTGGCCGGGTCGAACTTTTCGACCAAACACCTGACAACACGCTATCATTGATTCTATTTATTTTATCTCGGGGGGACGTCGACCTCGACTTCTTTGTTCCAATGAAGGGGCCAGGCGTTCGCGTGGCCTACGGATAAACGCTGAGCGAGGGCTTTGAAGCCTGTGCGCGTGCATAAACTTAGCCGCCACGAGTTTTGTCTAAGATAATCGTTCTTGCCTGCGTTGGTCATCTCGTCCAAATCGCGTATAGAACCGTCGGTGATCGTCCCAACGCAGCCGAGAGAACGATGCATATTGGACATGACCTGAGCCAGACACCAAAGGGCCCATTAGATGATTACTCTCGATTAGCTTATTTAACTTTCAGTATTAGTGTGAAATGAAGAAAGGAATTGGAAACTGAATAGTTAGGGTCCCAAATTCTATTCTATGACGCGGCGGCTCACCTCTCCCCACACTGCCCCGTATACTTTCGGTTTATCGAGATCTTGCACAACGACAATTTTGGGACCGGAAACGCTCGCAACATATCTGAATTTAATTTTTAATTATAACCTACACTTTTTTTTGACCATGTACTCGAGATATTGCAGCAAATTGTCGGGGTTTTTCTCCGAGCGTTCGGACGGCTTCACTATCAACGTGACGGCGTAGCCGATCATCGGTCCCATTGCCGGCATAAAGTCGCGCGTCTCTTCGAGATTAAAACAATCAGCGGCAGAATCACAGGAAGTAATTTGTTCCCAGCCATTGTCTGCGGGAGAAGAGGGAGACGAGCGTGGGCGCAGGGCAAAAGAGAGCGAGGTGTGCGGTAACGCCCCCCCTCCCCCCCAGACTGTAAAAACGGTTTCTCGTCATCTAAGCGATCGTTTACGGGCGTTTCTAATGCGCGTTAGACTGGGATACTGCAAAGGCGTTCGCTCGGCTGCAGTACATATCGTTGGCGTGTTCCATCGCTTCAATTTCAGGAGTTCGCCGTGCGAAAGAATCGACATGATTTTCTCAGTCTAGCGTGCGTCTACGGAACGAGATATTTTTATCCAGAGTCCAAGAAGCACGTCTGTCGTTCGATTGTTCGGCGGCGGGCGACGACGACGACGACTGCGCAGCTAAAGAACGTTCGCGCACGCCGAACGTCGCGCAAGCGCGTTGTCATGGCTATGGGACCCCGATCGGAATCCTTTGATGATATTTCCCGCCTTTCAGGTATGACAGCTGACAAGTACAGACATAAGGGACCGGAGATTAATCTCTGATGCGTACTAAGAACCGAAAAGAAACAATGTTGCATTGCGAACGAACGCTATTCGTCTAATGGCGTCCACAATTACGTCACGTCCTTAATGACCTATAACAAGGTCAACCGTGGGCGGGACGTCTCACCGCGCGATTTGACGTGCAGAGGCGCTGGGGTCGCGCGATAACGTCGCGAGCCAGCGAGCGCGCAGCATGAAACTTTTTCGAAGCTTATCGCTATCGCGAAAGTCGACAAAACGAGCTAGAAGTTCTACTTTACCGACAGGGAAAGCGCCAGGGAGAGGCGAACGAAGTGGAAGCGTGCTAATACGAAACAAGGACGGCTCAGCGCCTCGGGACGTTCCCGTTCTGCGCATCTTTTTACCGTACGAAGCGGGTTTCTCTCGATAGAACGAGACTGAGATCGTTTTTTCCAGTGACGAAACGTACAGAGCTTTGAAACCGTCGCCCGAAATGACATGCGGTGACGTGATCGAGACCCTATGGCCTCGACTCCATCTTGGCGGCCGTCGAGACGACTACGGTCTCTACGTCATTTACACGCTAGCCGGTAAGACTTGAACCTGATCCTCGCGGGTGTGTAACACTCACTCTTTTGCCCGAATCCGGGCTTTTAGACGCGCGATTCGTTCGCGACGACGAAAAAGTCGACACACTGAACGGCAATCCGTGGGATCGAATAGTCAAAATTTATCTGCGCTATCGCGACGATTCGTCGGTGCCCGAAGAAGGTGAGGATCGAAGGGGGGGGGATCGTTATCGCGGCGCTCGCGAGTCGCGAGACACCTCCATATTGATAATGAAATAAAAATACGCCGACCCAAAGAGCCGGGCCCCTTTTCATTAAGGGAATCAAGCGAGTTAGCCTCGTTTTTTTTAGGGACGGACGGCAACGTCTGCATTCCGCGCGATCGACTCAACACTTTCGGTCGCTTGAGATCGAATCCATTCGCTGCCACTACAGGTGAGGGGTCCCCCCACGCCAACTTCCGTGTTTCCGTTTAATGCTAATGGTGGCGGTTTTTGTGTTTTCCTTTGAACGGATCTCTCCAGGCGACCTATCGAAAGTGCATCAGAGGCGAGAATCGACAGCGAATCCTCTACAGAGAACTTTTCGAAATGCGTGGAAATTGGGAACCCAGTTGTCAGAAGATGAGGTGAGATGGGGAGAAAGAAAAAAGGGGACGTCCGTCCCATCGTAACCCAATTGTCAACTCGTTGGGTTTCCTCCCTTATAGCCTCCGCTTTTGTTCGACGATCCGGATGATATCTTTCAACGGCACGACAATTTCGATGCCGGTCACTTAGGAAACGGCGTCGCTGTTTCGTTATCAGATCGTAGTCCCATCGAATCCGGCTATGGGACGCTTCGATCGATGATGTATTCGAATTTGGGGACATTGGGAAGGAAAAGCGAGGCGGGGGAGGAGGAGGAGGAGAAGTTTCAGTTTTACCCGGAAAATGTTAGTCAGAAAACGGCGCTGACGGACGAGGAGATGAGCTTGAGCTCGTTTTCGACGTTTCGAACCGTTTCCGATGGGGCGATGACGCTGAAAAGGAATAAGAGCAGTCTCAACGAACAATTGGAAATCGCCGAGACTTTTTTCTTCACCGTGGAAAACAATGAGAATGACCCCTTTGAGTTTCCGCCGCCTCCGCCGCCTATTGTATCCCTTTCTCGTGACTCATCGCCTTTGCCGCCACCGCCGCCAGTGAAACAGAAGCCACGTATGTAGTACTAATATTTATTAGTCTTTCGTATCCTTGAATATTTTCTCTTACGTAGATGGCAGGAATTCCATTTCGTCTGTGGATATCCTTCCTCCGCCTCCGTCGCCCTTGTCGCTGCGTAATTCGTCTATTGTTGCCGGGTTTGGAAGTAGGGAGTCGTTTCCTCCTCCGCCGTCTCCTCTTGGGCTATTGTCGCCTAGAGAGGCGTCCCCCTGTGGGTGGCCCGCGCCCCCGTCGCCTTTATATTGTCCAGGTAATGCGCATAGAACGTGCCACTGCATTAGTCATTAGATAACGTTATTTATGGCTCAAAAAGAGATATCATCTTATACTTATTTTTTTCCCTAGTGTTTGACGACGATATGTTGCCTCTTCCCTCTCCGCCGCCGGCGCTGGAGTCGTTACAGCCGTCAGATACCTATTTTCCTCCGCCGCCAGAGTCGCTGCAGATTTTTTCCGATATTCCTCCGCCTCCGCCGCCGCCGCCGCTGAAATCATGAACGCTATAGACTTTATAGAGAACGCAGACACTGACTTTTATTCTTTGAAAATGTAGCATGGTGTAGAAACGTGCAGATCCGTTGGGCGACTTGCCCTACTACTTGCATTCAAGACAAACCTTTCGTATTTCGTCGATTTTCTCGCTACCAAAATCAACTCCCACTGCTGAAGCGACGATCTCTTTGGTCTAAATCACGTATGGATAGATCTCTATCTCTTATATTTCCCTTTTATTGCTTTTATTGCTTACTTCTTCAGGAGTCACCAAGACGTCTTCCTCTACCAGAACGTCTCTTTGCACTCCTTTTATCAGGTAATGAACGTGAACAGGACAGCGCGTGAGCACGCGAAGAGCAGCGGCTAATCCAAAGCCGCCCACGTTGAGATTTCCGCATTGAACGAAAAAATCGGCGTGCCCCGTTTTCTCTCGACTCATAGCCGCTATTTTGATTCTTCTATCGGAGAACTGCTTCAACAGGGCAGGGGAAACGTCGCCAATTGAAAGAACATGATCAAAGACGACGTCAGAATTGATATCGGAGGAGACAGGCACGTTGCTGAAGAACTTCTGAATCGCCGATTTAGTGGCTTCATCCTTTTTATCCAGATGGACGGAGACTTTCTTTTGCAAAGCTCGCAGAGACTTCAGAACGGCACAAAGTCCCAAAACACAGCCTGAACTCCCAACCGCAATCAGCACATGACTAGAGTGATTCAAACTCAGTGAGGCTTTTAGAAGAAAATCCTCTTCTGCGCCACCCAGACTCCTTTCTATCGCCGAAACAAGACAAGCCGTGTTTTCACTAACCAGTGACGCAGCAAAAGGAGAAGAAGATTGATTGATCGGCACGACGGTAATGTCCGGCTTCACAAGACCAGGACTCTTGCTCAGAGCATCGCAGACGAACATTGACCCGGGAGAATGACAGAGAAAGAGATCAGGTTCTACAAAGCAATATCAATTAAAAACTTAATTAAACAGGTCTTGTGTGCTTCTAGTTTTCCTGACTGTTACGTATCTCAAATATTTGACACGCTCTCAGGGGCCCCCGTTTGTCTTAAAAGCTGTGCATTTCTAATATTTGAGTAGGTCTTGGGTACCTCTACTTGCCCTGATACTAGTGTGCTTTAAAAGCCTTGTGGTTCTCTACTGTTACGTATCTCAAATATATACATATGGGTTTCCTTCATACTTGTTGCTGTAATGGCAACTCTTCCCAATAGGCCGCACGTCCAGAAGACGGGCACGTCACCGTCGACGAATTCCAATACATTCCCCAGGTCTGGTTTGCCGAGATCGTGAATTCCAATCAACGTCGGATCGCCTATGTGCATCGGCGAGCCGTGCGCGCGAGGAACGCTTCGCGCCGCGCTGACGGCAAGCGGGAGCATGTCGCGCGGTATAGGACGCATACTCACGACGAGATTCGCCGAAATCGAGCCGGAAGCCTTGCACGGAATATTCGTGACGTAGACGGATACGTTGCGCTTCTGTTCGATGTTGCGCACGGGCACTCCGTGATCGAGGAGGGCTTTTTCGAAGCCAAAACTGCAGCCGAGATAGAAAGTGACTCTTTCGCTCCAGTCAAACTGAAGCAGGTCAGACGGCTTGTCAACGAGCTCGCCCTCTTTGAAAACGCAATAGAGAGCGAGGTCAGTGCTAAAAAGATACAGTAGGTACATATGCAAGGAGAGAGTTATGCATCTCTAAATCTGATGCTCTTAGGTATGGATTTGTAGATGAGTCGAAATTCTAGTTTTAGATCATAGATATTGTTTACCGAACGTCGCTGTCGGCTGCCAAAGGTGGACATCCCACTTCTCCTACTTTGCTTCTGTACAGAAGCGGCAGGGAGTTGTAGACGCAGAACTTTTCGAAGTCGTCCGCCAAAGACTGGTGCACGATGGTTAGATTCGCCTGCAAATGACCGCTGCACATGCCCGACGTCAGCTTTCCGACGTGCTCGCCCGAGCGGAACAGTTCTCGAGCTTCTTTAGGCGTAAAAGACTTCCACTGTGCATCGGTGATAGCCGCCATCTTGTTATCTCACGTGGACGAAATTAATTGATCGTACACTCACTCTCTTCTATTTTATTTTCACAACTACCACGTACACATTCAGAATCAGTCCATTTTTAAATTGACATATATGTAACGCACGAATTTGAGCGAAGCAAAGAACGCCACCGTTCCCAGCATCAGAAAGAACATAAAGCAGACGAGGGTCGTATATCCAAAGAACTGAATCGTCTGAAGGATACCCGACATGTTCGATCGTTTGAAATAATAGAACAAGGAGTAGCCGAAGACGTATAAACTGCAGGAACCAGCCGAAATGACAGATCGCCACCACCAACGATAGTCCTCAGACGAGAGCTGAAAGTAGGTGAGAGCAATAGATATGCACGCCGTGACGTTCAAAAGAATCACGAACACAATGAAGAGAATTCCGTAGAGCGTGTAGTTCTCGCGACCCCAGAGCGTCGCAAAGATGTAGTAGAGTTCGACGGAGATTGCGCTGAAGGGAAGAAAGCCGCCGATTGCCATGTGAACGGGAGCCGAACGATACCAGGGAACGGGCGGTATTTCACGAGAAATATTTTTCGTTCGACAAGGCGAGTTGAAATCGGCGGACGTATTTTTGCCGACAATTCCTCCCAAGATAGTAAGAGGAAAGCCAACTGAGGAGAAAAACATGAGGAGGTTAAGGGGAGGTTAGGGGAACCTACTTAGAAGCCAGACTAACAACAGGAGGATTATTGTTGTGAAAGGCAAAGCTTGAGTTGAGCCTAGGTACCAAGCGACGGAATTAACGGTGCTCCAAACCAGAAAGAAAGGGACTAGAGAAACAGAAATGGGTAAATGAGGTCGAAAACGGCGAAATTCGCACCTGAAAATAAAGAGGCGGTGAGTACGATGTTCCACACCCACATTTCGCCTCCTATTTGTCTGTAAAATCGACTGGAAACAAAGCCAGCCACGCCTAGGGAGCAGAGAAGTGATGCCTTCTTGAAAAAAATTCTCAAGATCTTACATGACGTCAGAGCGTAGAGTAAAACAGCTGCTGTATTGAGAGAACCGTGTCTAAATGCAGAGTGCAGTCTTTTGGATTTTGTTGGTGGTTCACTGTACCTGTGAATGCTGAAGAGACCAACAAACGCCATCAAAATTATACCGAAAGCAATGGAGAGAAACTGAGATCCAACTCCTGCAATATTACGGAAACAGTTTCGAAAAATTTGCTCGTTTGTTTTCGAATACCGAGTATGGATGACAGGAGACTCTTATAGGGAGGGAATCGAAAGACGTCACTGTGTATAATCTTCCAACCGTAATCTCCTTGATCTGCAAGAAAGCAAGACAATGTAAAACGCAGAGCCTAAGAAAACAAACTGTATTCTCGAGGCTTGCTACGAAATAATTTATTTTCGTGTCGTCCAATAGCCAGCAAGTACAAGGTACGTGCAGACCAATTCCGTGACACGTTCCAAAACGACGCCATGCCTTCTTACTCACCTAAATCGTCTTCGCTTGAGCCGTCGTCATTGATGTTGTATCGCGCAAAGTCGTTTTTTAGAACTCGCATCAGTATAATGATGACAAAACCGATTAGCAGAATGACAAGAACAATTGAATTAATAATCGAGAGCCAGTGAATCTGCAGTATCACTAAATTAAAGTAGAGTTTTTAAAAATTTCTACCGACTAACCTCCAATGATTTACGAAAGAAACTCGACGTAGACAGCTTGGCTCTATTGCTATAGGTCACACTATGAAAAAACCCTTGCTCATGTACTCAGTCAGAGTGATGTGCATCTATATATCGTACTCTGTAGGTGACCACTTGACACTGTACGTGTACACTATGTCAAAGGGAGCCTGGGCATCGTCCAAGTTCAACGGGGCTTTTCCTTTCGTAGAGACGTTAGCAGAAATGATCTGAAGAATATAGGTATCCATCACACCGGATAAAACCCGTCAAAACAAACGTTATTTCCATTGTAGAGAAAACTGAAGAGAAGATGAGTCCACAGGTATGTCCTGTGACGATGCGGTAAAAAGCCGCTCTCTTCAAGATGCCCAATGAAGCCTCGCATCGGAAGATCATCTAGATTAAAAAAATTCAGATAGTCTACACTTTTAATTCTCATCTACCTTACCAACAACAAATTCAAAATAATAGAGTTCTTCCACCGCTTCTTTTAGCGTCTCGAGATCGTTCTCTGTCGCCGGAAATTTGCACAATTCTTTTGGTTCGTCGATATTTTCTAGAAGCTCTCCCTAAGCGCCTGTTCTGGGCGACCCATTGGGTCCTTCTCCTCTTACCCTTGAACTTGATTTCGTACATAGACTTGGCCATGCGGTCACCGTCAAGAACTTCGCCCAAAGTCAAGCTTTTGTGCTGAATCTAGGCAACGAAGCTCGTTGCAGTGATGCTACGAGTAGGATGCTTACCTCGGTGGGTCGGCAGACGGGTAAGGAGTAGTAGTGATACGTTTCGTGAGGATTGAAGTAGGGACCGACTTTGTTCACAAAGACGTCCACCTGCGCAGGCAAAAGCGGCTCTCGTGAGAGACTTCCGCCGTTCGAATCGACTTACCGATGCTTTTTCGTTATATTTAGCCGATTCGGCTCGAAGTAAACCGTTCGCCAAGGCAAGAAGAACGACCACAATGGGCGACATTTCGGGTAAGGCAGCGCGCGCTAGTCCGGAGACATGGACTTGAGTTTGAGCAAAAGAGACTATTACCAGGTCGAAATCAGGTCATTTTTGGGTCGCAGCGAGCTGTACCCTTTTAGACGGCAATCACATCGCCGCGAACCATGAAACTTCTTCCCGCTCGATCTCCTACAGCATCGCAGAAGGCAACAATCGCGTCCAAACGCATTCAGAGCCCCATATTACGTGACTGTTAGGTTGCCGTGGCGGATCACGACGGAATAGTGACTTGTTTTGGCGTGAGAAAAGGAGAAGCAACGGTAAATAAAGGAAGAGGGAGGGGCTCTCATCAGCCTAACATTTTTTTAAATTTCCCCCCCTTGAGATGGTTTTCAAAACGCTGCCTGGTCGAGAAATATCTCGCCTGGAACTCGGCGGAGCCGCGGACGCCATCAAAGACAAAATTTTCGTTGCTTCTGGGCCGGAAATCAAGGCCTTTTCGAAGAAAGGAAAGCAATTTTTTAATTTCGACACAAATCTCACAGAAAGCATACAATCGATGTAATTATAAAAAGAATAAAAAATTAAATAGATGTGGATTGTATCTTTTCTATTCAGGTTCATTCACGGTGCAGATCTGTTTCTCTGTGGCACCTACATTTATAATCAGTATCGAGACTGCAGTGACTTAAACTATTATCTTTCTCCTGATCGGATTAACGATGTTCTTTGTCTGCTCAGTGGCGAAGGGTAACAGCTATTAGTTGAAATATAAAAATTATGTATTCTCTCTAAATCTCTAAAGGGATTCTCAGATTTTGCCAGTTTTGGCTTGCTCTGACAGAATGCTACGAGTTCTCAATGTTTGTCTGCTTTAGTCTTTTTCGTGTCTCTAGCCTTATCTCTATGCATGTAGAATTCTGATCTGATGTACGAATGTGAAGTTGCTGGGCCACCTCTATGTTTGGCTTTGAATAAAAACTCCGCTCCCGGTACGTCAGATTGGCTAAAGGCCTTATCTTTATTCCTCTCTCTCTCACACAGATGAAGTCCTGTATGGAACCCTAGATGGCAAAATGGGTCTCATTCAGCTACAAAGGTAGACACCTCGCCAAACGTCTGCCTTTATACAATATATATATAATATTAGTGATGGACCCAGTTTTAAGTGGGAAGTGGTAAACGAGCGAGGAGCAGGAGGCAAGTCAGGTCAACGTATCACAGGACCAGACGAGAAAATTTCCTCCTAGGCATTCAATGTATTGATCTCTATGACCTGACGAACGACGGCGTGCCGGACATACTCGTCGGTCGCGACGACGGCCAAGTGGAGGTCT
The DNA here is from genome assembly GCF_947507565.1 of Oscarella lobularis. NCBI lineage: Eukaryota > Metazoa > Porifera > Homoscleromorpha > Homosclerophorida > Oscarellidae > Oscarella > Oscarella lobularis. The sequence continues at coordinate 393,026 of NC_089192.1, read as the reverse complement.
ACGCTTTGGACGAAGCAAAAGAACCAACCCTGAAGCACAAGAGCGTATGGTTAATTAATCAGAAAATAAAATACCAAAACATTTTTTTAATATTTTAGAATCTTCTTGAGGGAGTTTCTTCTATTTCCGGTGGCATCGTTGGACGGTCCTCCTATCGCGAAGTCGTCGTTTCGACATACGCTGGTCACGTTATTGGTTTCACAACGGAGCCGTCTGTGAAGGAAATAGACTCCTCTTTACCGCCGTCGTCCGCCGTCGATGAGATAACCGCCGAAGGTCAAGCCAGGCTGGAGAAATTGAGAGAGGAAATCGATGAGTTGCACGAGAAAGTGACCAAGGAAAGAGCAAAGTATCAAGCGTCGACTATGACTGAGACTGCAGTTTCAGCCGTGCCTCAGGTAAGATTAAAGATTAAGAGAAACTTAGCTGTAATTCTCGTCCCAAGTTCTCTGTCAAAGACAAGTTTGTTTTGAATGACGAGGACGCGTCCTATGGGCTCTTCCTCGAGGTTCAAACATCAATCGATTACGTCCTCGTTCAGAGCGACGTTCCTGTTGATCTTCTTGACATTGACTCCAGCACAGCTGTTGTCAGTTATAGTGCGTGCGACGTAGAGGTAAGAGAGGAAAAACGAAGACCAAAATCAACATATTATAATATAGAGTGGGAACTATTTGTTGGCAACGTACAGATGCCAACCTAATACGAAGCAGCTACAGCTAAAAGTAGGTTCCTAGAGATGTCAATGCGATTGGGTCTAGCGCGTATTTGTGCAGATACGATCGATCGAGGGCCAATATGGTACCGTTCAGGCTTATATCACTCCTCGCATTCAACCCAAAGTGTGCCAATTGCGACAATACTTCATCAAACCGCTTTCCCTTCATCAAAGAGTCCATTCGTTTGACGACACGAGGTAAGCATCCTATCGCAAAAAAATCAAATCAAACTGCAAGAAATTCTCCATTGAAGACCACTTAATGTATTGAAGCTGGGGGGACCGTTTAGTTTAGCCGAAGTCCACTCGTGGGTATGGTTCTGCCTGCCAGAGGTTCCTGAACGGTGAGAGGAGCTAAAATGTCAGTCTATCAAATCTTAAGACGTCTTCTTTTGTACAGTGTCCCTTCTGATGACCAAGTGTCGTTGTACTTTCGCTCGACGTTCTTAGATACTCAACTCGAGTGCACATACAGGTTAGATTATTATGATTACCGGTATGTAGTCTATGAGTCTGATTCAGAAAAGGGGAGGCGATGTTCAAGTCTGATAACGTTTCGACAATTTCTATCATAAAAGACGTTCTTTCGAAGAAGGCTACTGAGAGAAAAATCAAGCTAAGTCTTTCCTATGGTACGTAGTGGGGGGCAAAACGTTGTGGGGACGATGGCAACGAACTTCGTTTGTCTACAGACATCAACGATGAATCCGTGTCTCACACTCTGACTCTTTTACACCCAAAGCTCGAGCATCAGCTTTTACTTGCAAAGAAAGTTCAACTGATTGAAGCACTCAAGGTGGAGTCCCCCACCTCATGGCATTTCCCTGTTTGATTTCCGAGCCCTCAGGAGTTGGAAGTACACGAAGGAAGCAGGGAGTACATGGTAGCGGAATATCAGGAAATCTTAGGTGAGTAACCATCCACTGTCTAATAAAAATATATCAAAGGCTTTTCTCAGACAATGCTGATAAACTTCAAGCGGAATTTAAACTTCAGCCCTCTCACTTGGAACGTCTCTATGATATCCTCCTTACTAGCTTTTAGAATTTAAAGAGGACTTTCTGTTGAATTCCTTTACTTACCTATACGTATGATAACTGACTTGTTTATTGACAAGTTCAAATTCAAGGTACGAAAGGCGTCTTTTGTTTTTTTCGTTTTCAAATATAGTGTGGATGCAGGGAATCAACGTGAAAAGCAAAGTTCCCCAATTGATGACTGTTCTGGAAGAGTACGACTTTGAGTCGTTGCTTCAATTTTTTGCCGGTGAGTCATAGATACAAAACAAATAAAGAATATTGCTATCTAAACTAACGCGGGCGAGATGGATTTAAAATAGTCAGTTGTCGATCGATTTCTCGAATTGTTTTCGGACCGAGAACGCCGGGCGCGTGAACGACGATTCCCCAAGATTTCTGACATTCGGAAACGAAGTGACGAAACGTTTTCACGTCGCCTTGGACCGTGGAGAGCGGATCCGTCGAGCAAATCAATCCGAGTCTAAGAGATAGAAAATCAGTTGGGTGTTTTTCAGGTAATTCGAATCGTACCTTGTCATCTTTTTCCAAACGGCGGAGAATTCTTCCCTTATTCTTCGCCGCGTTTCCGGACACAGTCGACCATCCGTTCTTCCTGGAGTCGAATTTTTTGCATTCCACGCCACCTTTGTCAATAGGTCACATAGGTAGGGGCAAGGAGACGAAATTTCTTACTTGAAACGATTGGACGGCTGCTAGCATCACGTCCGAATAGAGCCCGTCGATTTGAACGAGCAACGTTAGATAGCCAAGATGTTGAAGATGAACCTGGAGAGCCATTCAAGCGAATAAATAAAAGTATTTTACCCTAGTGATAACCTGTGATTCTTTGATTAGCTCAAGAGAGTCGTCGTGTTGATGAACAGTCTCGAAACTGTGAAGCATTTCCAATTGGATTTTCTCCGTTATGTCATATATTCGAGGTTTTGATTCAATGGGATCTAGTAGCAATCAGTGATAGGGACTCCAAGAGCACTTTCCCCCACCTGGCAAAGGTATCGATAGACGATTTAGTCTGGTGCAAAGCTGAGTGCGATCGTATTGAGCTTTAGGATTGTTTGGTGATAGAGGAACCAGTGCAACATCTTCAGGCAAATCTGAAGCAGAAGATTACAGTAGTAGGATTCCCCCAGTCGTGGAAGACTCGCCATTGTGCGACTTGAATCCAATTGCCAGTCCTTCGGGTGTATCCAAGAAATCCGCTCCACCGGACCTACCCCTCTTCAACGTTTCCTCGATGACATGAAATTCCTTTTCATTTTGATCAGTCAAACTAAGAAGCAAGGTATTTCCTTTCTACGACAGGTAGGTCCATCGACGCTTACGAAAATCTCGTAATCTTGGCTCTGTCCTCTAAATTACCCGTCTTCACTAGTACCACAGATAAAGGCCTAGCAGAGGGGTATCACACTTACTGTGCCCACATACATCTAGATACTGTACCTTGATGCATTGATAGTCCAAGGCAAAACAGCGTAGGCTTTGTATCCTTCTATTTCGCTCTGTTTCGAGATGATGCCGGATAGTGAGAACAAAGCCGACGCGCAAGACCTCGTCTCGTCAGGGCAGCAAATAGCAAACGATCGATGTCTAAATAAAAAACCTATTTTATTTGTACCAATGCATTCAGTAGGCTTGGGACTTGAGTGGGATCAAATCTCTGTCCTTTAGAGACAATATGTACTGTGCTGCCCCTTGTAGACTCGACAGGAAGTATCCCGCTTCGCCTTGCGTCAATCCTTGGCAGCTATATTCCGCCATGTAGTTGCACATAGTCGCCTGAGAAACTATACAGTTAGACAAGAATATTAGTGTATATGATTCTATGAACGGACTAGCTCTGGCAGGTCTGCTTTGATGACAACGTAGCACCAAATGTCCATAAAATCGTCTTGAAAACAATAACAATTAATTGCCTAACGCGATGATATATGCACTTGTACCAGCTCCGACTGCGTCTTGCTGACTTTCTGCCAATTTAGAAAATACGGAACGAGCTGATTTCATCACTCCATACAGCTTCTGACTGGGAATGACGCAGAAACAAGTCGCCCTCAAAGTGAAAATTATAAAAACATTTGAGATCAGAACGTCTACGCCTACTTTAACTGAGCTATAGCGTCAATGTAAGGAACAGGTTCATTGCTCTGGCATTGAGGAGGTATACTAGAATGGAATTTCATATCTATATATCTATATCTACTATCTATCTGTGTGTACCTCATCTGTGCCTGCGTGACGTTTGCATACTTTTTACACTGCCTAGACAGTATAGCGTCTTCCTTTCGTTGACGCACGTATTCCATACATTTCTTATGTATTGCAGGCATGAGGTTCGATTCAACTTTCAGCTGCAGCCATAGTCTAAGGATCTACAGCCTCTCCACCTCTAAGGACCCTCACCTGCACCGTTTGCGGCTCCAGTTGCCTCTGGTGATAAGAAGCCTGCGAATCGACAACAAAATGACTCAAAGCCTGGGTAAAATCGTGATAACGAGCCGGATGAGCGCCTCGTTCGCCGCCATCCTCCTCATTCCAGCACTCGCGCGCGTACTCCCTCAACTTTCGACCTTCAAAAGATCGATTGGCCGCGTTGAGCGAGAACAAGGCATCCAAGAACGTCTTCTTTATCGCAACGCCACTCTCGCTTCTTCCAGACGGCTGTTGAACGCCCAAAAACGACCTCAATTGATCTCGAAACTCTATCGTTCTTGCATCGACTTTGAAGAAGTTCTGCATCGCGTCCATGGCCTTTGTTTTGGGATCGTTCGTCTGCTCGATTGCCGTTTTCGTTCGTCGTTCGCGTCGTGCGACGGAGATTTCGATGATTCTCGATTGGAGCTCGTATATCTCCTCGTTCGATTGGACCCACGAGTGAAACGCTTTCAGAGTCAAATGCTTTGGCGTTGCATCTTTGTCGTTGCCCGGGAGACGACGAATTTCGTCCATAACACTCTCAATACGTCGAATCTGGAGGGGGAATCGAGTTCGTTTGTATTCAACTCGGAATGTGAAGAAAATCTACGCTACTTTTAATTTTAGAATTCGTAATTTCATTTCGTTTGCGTCGTTCGAGCTTCGTTCTCCAACGGGAGCCTCCAGTTCGATCCCAGTGCCTTCGTTCGCAGGCGATTGGACTCGAGACGTCGTTTCCTGTAGCGCTTTGTGCATGGACTCCATTTCGTCCTTCAGCTGCTCCAATTGCCGGAGCGTTCGTCGCCGGCTGCTGTCTCCCATGCTTCAAGAAGCCTCTACAGAGCCTGCTAGACTACAGAGCGGAGAGCAGGGGCAGGCTCTCGCTAGCGTGCGTCTTACGCGGATCTTCGTGCTTCTTCGTACCGTGACCATAGATTAGGACAAGGAGGACGTGCTATCGTTAGGCGAAGACATACCTACGACGGTGTCAAAAGGCGAAAGACGAAGAGAAAGGCCCCCAAGCGCCCCCCAAGCGTCCGAATTGGCTCTCCCCTCGAAACGAACAACATGCGACTTCGATCGAGTCGTCCATGTAGGGAATCATGGCATCATGTAGCAGAAATTCGCTTCAATCTCGAGGTAAACTGGAACGGGGTCCCCCTTTCGTTCGGCACAAGCGGAAACGCGAAAAAAGAGAATGCAGACGCATCCACAATAAATGTGGCACATTTACAAGAACAAACTCTCCAAGTCTGCACGGGGGCGCTATTACGCGCAGCAGGCAATCCACGTTGCGCGAACGCGGTACAGAATAGAATCGTCCCACGAGCTAATATGGAGGGTGAAATTGTATCTGCCCACTTGGGTCGCTTTTATATCGACTCGGACATTTTTCGTGCTGTGACTGTCTAGCAGGCTCATTCCCGTGAGGACGTTCGGTGGGTTTTCAAAGCAGGGGTTGAATTGGACCTCGTGCAGTTGAGGCCAGCCTGACTGGGGGTGATTTGCCTCGAGGGTGACGTAGTTCGATTCAACGCTTCCCATTTGACCTACGGAAACCGGATCGTTAACTGAACTCACTTTCGATTCAACTTACATTTACAGCTCCCAGCATCTGATGCATTGCCCTTTTCGCCTTTCTGTCCTGCACGGAATACGTGATCGAGCTCATATAGAACTTCGTAGGCTAGCTCACCGTTCGATCCATTTATGCCACGGGGTCCCGGTGGACCGTCTATTCCTTGGGGTCCTGGGCATCCTTTTGCCCCTTTTTCTCCCTTTTCTCCTTTGTCTCCACGTTCTCCCTTTGGCCCCATGGACCCCGTTTTTCCCGGGCACCCTTTGTCGCCTTTCATTCCAGTTCGACCCTTGCAAAAAAAAGTCAGAGGCGAACATGCTTGTAGTATTCTTTTACAATCGGTCCTGCTTTTCCTGGTGGACCTTGAAGCTAAATAAAAGGCCATTTTATAGACATACATAAGAGGAATTTTGCATTCTCTTACCAGTGGAATGCAGCCGTCTTTCTGCTTATCCTAAAAGACGTGTCGTAGGATTTAGTCACTTTAGTGCAATATCGGTCGCAAAACCTCGCATATGTTTCCGTATGAGATGAATTGGAGTTGATTTTGCTTGGGTTTGCTGCATTGCTTTGTAGTTCCCGTTGACTCGTCCTCTGCGGGTTTTGCTAACGTACAAGCTAGCAAAACAACACCCAGAAATCCGAAAAAATAGCTCGATGAACCCATCTCACAAGAATGAGTAGCGAGGGCGGCGGTGCTATTTACTTACGATCGACCCCGGATCCAGTGGTTCATTGCATCCGGTGTTTAAACTCCCTGGTGACATCTCAATATGCGAGCTCCTTGCGCAAACAATAGCTAAACGACTAAGCAGATTGCAAAAAATCTTGCGCTGCATGGTTAGGGCCACGAACTTAAGTTTGCCTGTATACAGACGAAAATTGAGCCGGTTTAAACGCTTGACTAGTACTTCCAGAAGTAATGCCGGATATAACGATGGGATGTGGTATTGTTGGCAGCAAACAATAGGCCTTTTTGTGACCTGGGGCATTGCAGATTGAATGGCAGCTCTATCATATCCATAAACATACGCGCACGAGTCACGACAAGACATCAGCTAAGCATGCAGCACACGGAATCGTTTTCGTTTGCATTGTAGCAGTTACGACTGGGGGCAAGCTGTTGGGCATGCCGTCCAAGAATACTCCAGCGTGTACACAAAACTGTCGCTCCAAGCCGCCATCTTGAGAGTAAATCCGAACCTTGTGACGCTCTCGGGGTTCGCGTACACTCGCATGTTTACGTGCGACGCGGAGTCGACCCTCACCAGACCTACGGAAATCACGGGTGGGCACCTGTAGCACGGGGTGAACGTAATGTTGTTCATCTCCGGCCAGCACTGATTATGATGAGCCGGACTGTTGCAGTACGCCGAACGAACTGTTCCCATTTGACCTGCACGTAGACGCGCCGTCGCATTACATTAATAATACATCTCTTAACTAAGACTTGCAGTATTCCATCGTCTCTCTTGTTCCGTTTCCGGGCATACCCTTTTCACCTGCGTACGTAATTAACTTTGTTCAGGCGTTTTGGGCTCAAGCAGCATACCTCTGTGTCCCCGCGGACCTCGTTCTCCCATGTCTCCCTTTTGTCCCTCTTCTCCTTGTGGCCCCATGTCTCCCTTTTGTCCCTCTTCTCCTTGTGGCCCCATGTCTCCCTTTTGTCCCTCTTCTCCTTGTGGCCCCATGTCTCCACGAGGACCCTATATACATGTACGAGAGCGTGCGGGCGAAATACGCGTAGCCGCTTTACGCTTCATACTGCCGGTCCGGCTTTGCCTGGCGGTCCTTTGGTCTAGATAATGTTTACCGTAGCGAACCAGAACGTTTCTAATACTTGATCTCACCTGTTTGATGCAGTTCTTCTCGTTTTCGCTCTACCGTTTGAAAGACATGGGCGTTTTTATATACGGACTGCATACGTTTACTTACCTCGCACACTTTCACGCACACTTTCACTTGAATGTTTGCGGAAATGACGCTGCCTGGTTCAACCCACTCTTTGCTCATTGGAGCAGTTAGACCAGGAGTAAGAAACGCAAACGCTAGAACAAGAAGCAATCCAATAGCTCCCATCGCGCTGGTTCGTTGGTAAAGCGTAAATGGCACTTGATACGGATACTCACTAGCTATCTACGCATTCATTGCCCATTTACGCGTTTTCAAGAGGAGAGATTTGAGTGCAGGCCATTAGCCACAGGTCTCACATCTGATTGGCAGCAGGCTAGATATCATATAAGCGTTATTTAGGAAAGGACAAAAATCAAACGCGAGCTCGTGGATGAAAACGTTTTGGCACAGACAACAGTGGTGTCCCTCGTAAACTAAATAAGCTAGCAAAAAGCACCCAGAAATCCGAAAAGATTACTCAGTGAACCCACACGAATTTCTTAAGTGATAGGCTAGTTGCATTGATGTACTGTACATACAGACGAGCGTCATTTCATGCGGTGTAAACTCCCCGATGATATCTCTTGCGTTGTATTGCTGACAGGCCGTTCTATGCAAACTGAGTCCTGGGGCATTACAGATTGAATGACAGCTCTACAAACACACGCACGAGACAAGACAGCAGCTAAGCGTGCAACATGTTTTTCGCTTGGATTGTAGCAGTTACGACTAGAGGCAAGCTGTTGGGCATGCCGTCCAAGAATACTCCATTTCGTACGTAACACTGTCGCTCCAGGACTCCATCTTGAGAGTGAATCCGAATTTCGTGACGTCCTCGACTTTCGCGCGCACTCGCATGTTTACGTGCGATCCGGCGTCGACGTTCACCAGACCTAGGGAAATCACGGGTGGGCACCTGTAGCTTAGGGTGAACGTAATGTTGTGCATCTCCGGCCAGCACTGATTATGATGAGCTGCGCTCGTGCAGTACGCAGAACGAGCTGTTCCCATTTGACCTGCACGTAAAGAAGCAACGTAGCATTACATTAATTTACATCTCTTAAGACTTGCAATATTCTGTCATCGCTCTTGCTCCGCACATACCCTTTTCACCTGCATATATAATGGAATTTTTGTTCGTTAACGGGTTTGGGGCTTGTGCGTGCTGCCTAGATAGATAGCAAGCGTACCTCGGTGTCCTCGCGGACCTCTTTCCCCCATCTTTCCCTTCTCTCCCTCTTCTCCTTGTGGCCCCATGTCTCCACAAGGACCCTATGTACGAGAGCGTGTGGGCGAGATACGAGTAGACGTTTCACGCTTTATACTGGCGGTCCGGCTTTGCCTGGCGGTCCTCTGGCCTAGATAATGTTTACCGTAGCGAACCCGAACGTTTCTAGTACTTAGTCGCACCTGTTTGCTGCAGTTCTGCTCGTTTTCGCTCTACGATTTGAGAGACGTGAATGTTTTTATACGGACTGCAAGCATTTTACTTACCTCGCACACTTTCACTTGAATGTTTGCGGAAATGACGCTGCCAGGGTCAATGCACTCTTTACTTTTATGAGCGGTTAGACCTGCTGTAAGAAAGGCAAACGCTAGAAAGCCAATAGCTCTCATCGCGCTGGTTCGTTGGTAAAGCGTAAATGGTACTTGATGCGGATACTCACTAGCTATCTAACCGTTCGTTGCTCATTTACAAGAGGGGAGATCATCAGCCCATGATCAGCCACAGGTGGCGTCTCACATCTGATTGGCTGCCGGCTAGATGCCATTCGTCATGCAGAGAGAAATCCACGAGCTGGCGTGATTGTTGAGCGCTTTTGTGCAAAGTGCGTGTTCCGCACAGACTTTCAAATTCTTGTCATGTTTGCTGGCTAGGAAAGATCCGTTCTGCGTGCCGGGCGCGCGTGTCAATACTTCTTTGCTAGGAGACATCACGGTAAAACAAACAAACAAACGAACGGATTGATGACGATTTCAATGTTAGTTTAGATTACGTGCTCTCAGGGAAACTTCGAGGTCACTAGACTTTCATGATCATGGGGATTTCAAGTCAGTGTGAGTAATTGCCAGTGCGTTCGGGGAAAACACCCTCGATCAGGCAGGTAAAAGAGGATTCCTTAGAGTGACTTTTTCATTCGTTGTCCTGTGTCCTGTGCTCTTCCGTAACATGCAAACAAACGGTGCGAAGGATTGCTATTTCCTTCAAGAAAACCGCTGATTTTTTCCTGATTAGATTTGCGACAGAGACACGGGCACCTGCCTGACGAACTCGGCACGTCGCAGACACCAAAGCCGTCAAACGAAGCCGCTCCACTGTACGAGAATGTGACACCGACGGGACGGCGTCGACCACCACCAGTACCTCCACGACGACCCCGCTCGGTCTCGGTATAAGATCCTTTTCCCGTGAAGGAAATAACAGGAAAACTCTGCAGAGACTTGCTACCTCGTCTGGCTCCGAAAGTCAGGAGTCTGGAGTCGAAGCGGACGATTTCATGACAATCAGTCCACCGAGTGCAACGATTCCCGAAGAAATACAAATCTATCTTACCCTCCCTAACGGAGAACGACTGGAAGACGCTGACGAGGCGGAAGTTTTCTTTTTCAGTGTCGGTAACAAGAGATGCGCCACGAGCTCTACTCGACAACTCAAAAAAGGAGTTCTCGTTTCCCACTCACCAAGTCAGTTTTCTCTCGTAAACGCTTATACTCTAAAGTGATTCGTTAATTAATTAATAAACAGAGTGGTCCGTTGCGGAAACGGTGAGCGTTGAGCTAATTCGATCGAGAGGTGGAGGAATGCAGGCGGGCGTTGTCATTGCCAGAGGAAAGTTTACCTTTCACTTTCCGGTCACTGGAGTTGCTCAGCAGTTTCAGCAGCCCCTTTCATTTCCTGCCCTTGTCCTTGTCAGAGCTCCTCGCTATGCCGTCGGGCAGAATCTCGTTGACGATATGGGTTCGGCGTTGAGCGGCGGCCAGCTTCCGTATTGCTATTTTAAACAGCATCCCGTCTACGGTTCCAACGTGTATGTTTGCTTTGAAGACGACAAGGAAGGAATAAAACGTAACCTAAGAGAAAGCCGCTAAACGAATTTTGATTTTATGTGTGTGTGTGTACCTCTAGGATACGTCAAAGCGGTGAAAGAGAATTTTCCGCTTTGCGAGCTTGACGATGACCCGAGCGTTGACGAACTTCATGCCCATTTTCCCGGATTGATTCGCTTTAGTGACGAACTTGAATCGACGATGCCAAGTACATAGAATGCGACTCATGTTTTATTCTAAAGTATCTGTGCGTAATAGAACCAGCAGTACCCACGATTTCTGCATATGCCACGTCTAACCTGCTTTATTCACATGACGAGATTTCAGCTGAAGAGACAGAGACCGTACGAACACAACATTAACGAAGTGAAAAGGCGTACTTTTCTTTCCTATGATAGCCCGCTATGGAAAACAACGATGCATACGAACCTGTTGAAGTACTTGTAACCAGAAATATGAAGCCCAAGGAAAAGGTGGGTCCCAAGTCTTCAGTCAGTTCAGTGGATTCTTATGGAACGCCTTTCCCAAGTCAAAGATATTGCAAGGTGGTTACACGAGTGTTGAAGAATGTAATTCTTTTGACAGCATTCTTTCTTTTAGCCAATGCCAAGAAAACCTCGACCGTTGCATAGGAACAGCAGTCTAATGAGTGATGGTGCAGCTTGCACGATTTGTTCAGAATCTTAGAATTTAACACCTTGCACGTTCTACTAGCCGATCCTCAGTCTGACTCCCCTGGCAGATTATCTCGATTCTCGACAACTAGTACTTCTTGTCGGTCAAATGCATCAGTTGAATCAATCACAGGTAACAAAAGCCCTGCAAACTAATTTTGCTCTTTCACATACTTTATCAGCTGAGTCAAAATCTCGCACTTTGCCTTTGAAATCGGTAGCCTAAGAGTTAAATTTGTTAATTACTTAATTATTGGTGCTGCAGGCAAACGATTCTGGCATCTCCTCAAACAGTGGACGACGTTATTCAAGCAACGATAAAGTTGAACCATTTTTGAAAAAGGAGTTGCTTCCTGCAAGCTTGGCTGGAAGCATTGACAGTGGCATTGGAGTTATCAGTGATTTGGACATGAAACGCAACACGTCTCACGATGACAGCAATTCGGAAAGCGAAGTGGTGAAAAAGTCTTCTTACAAGGTTTTCATATCTCAGGCAAAAACTAATAAATCTAATGTGCGGAGTTTAGTTTTTTCGCAAAATGCAAGTTACAAAAGTGAAAAAGACGTAACTGAACGCCTTGGATGAGTGATTGATCCCAATTTTATCTCAATTTCTTTATTTGTGAATTTACACGCTCTTTCTAGCGCACGGTAGGCTCTAAAAAATTTTCTCGCGCACGGCTCTTTTGTCTAAATGGTACTTGATGCGGATACTCACTAGCTATCTAACCGTTCGTTGCTCATTTACAAGAGGGCAGATCATCAGCCCATGATCAGCCACAGGTGGCGTCTCACATCTGATTGGCTGCTGGCCATTCGCCATGCAGAGAGAAAGTGTCTTTGCCCTGCGCACTACAGCTGCACCATCTCGAAACCCGGCCCGTCGTAGACTAAAACTGAAATTGATCTATTTCAAGAACTGCGAGGCGTGACACTTAGGATTTTGATAAGGCTGCCAGGAGATATAAAAACAAATTTCACACTAAGAAAAGCAGTCACCGTCTATATCGTGCACAAAAGGCCCTAGCAATGTTCTCGTCCTCTTTGTCTGTTAGTTTTAGAGCCTGTTTCACCGGTATCTCTGGTGCAAACAACATATGCAGTGTAGGAGGGTACTGGGGGAGTGGTGATCCTTTCGTAATGTTCACTGCAGGGGGATTACATCTAGGGGGGACTCTGAGTTGGGGACGTGCAAACGATTGACAGTTGGATGGCAAGCGCTCAAAGTTCTAATGGGAATCTCCGTCTTTAGATTTATTCTGATAGTTGTGCCTCATTGACCCTTCTTGTGCTTGTAAACAATGATTACGCAAGAGGGATTTTCCTTTACGAGTGTATATAAGAATTACTCGTCGAACGCACCGTGGACAGTCTTGGGTGAAACATGCCAGAAAACGGTACGGGAGCAGCGTCAATGGTGCAAGCGTTTTGCCACAGGCTGTCCCCGTACTAGATCATCGACGGCGCAGCGGGCAATCCACTGGCAGCTCGTCGCAGACTCCGTTTGACGGTGATCCTGACTATGTGAATTCCGAAGCGATAGCGATAAATCGTTTGCCACTGCGGCGACCGCCGCCGCCGCCACCTCCCCGCAGCAGTTCATTGACTTCACTCCAATTGGTATGATCTTGTCATGAGTTCGTAAGGATAGTGTAGATAATGATAAATTTCTCCAGCGTCAGGAGCCGGCACTGGCACCTTCCTCCGATATCAACAGAGACAAACTGACAATCAGTCCTCCCAAAGCCAAGCTCAACGAAGAAATACAACTCTTTTTGACTCTACCCGATGGAGTGCAAGTGAGGGATACGGATAGAATTGTTGTCTTCTTCTCCAGCCCTGGTAACGTTCGATGCGCTAAGACGACTGCTACGCAGCTTAAGCCTGGCGTTATTGACTCCCATTCCCCAAGTAAGGTTTTGTCACTATTGTCTTGACCTCATCTGACAGATTTAATAGTGTGGGAAATTCCTGAAACAGTAGACGTCGAATTGATTCGACAAGGAAGTGTCGTTGCTAAGGGAGAGTTCACATTCGTTCGGCCAGACAGTGAAATTCGACGTTCCCAACCACTCCAAAGTCTCTCGTTTCCTCATATCGTTGTTGTGAAGATGCCTCGCTACTACTCAGGACATCCACATACTGCTTTCGCTGGCGAGCGTCAGTATTACTATGAGGAACATCCCGTCTATGGTCCCAATGTCTTTGTCTGCTCCGAGCATGACAGAGAAGGCTTGAAACGTAAGTAAAGATGGAGCCAAAAAGAGAAAATCATTTTCTTTTGCAGAGTATGCAGCTATGGTAAAGAGGAATTTTCCAAAGTGTGGACTTGGCGACTGTCCCAGCGTTGACGACCTTCGAGCGTGTCTTCCAAGTGCAGTTCATGTTATTGGAAATGAATCTTCGACGTCTTTAAGTAAAGTCAAGTTATTTTGTTTATGCTGCATAAGTCATCATTCTTGTCATCTTTAGAGCCAATACCAGAGGCCACCCCGTACGCCACCACTCAGATGCAGTTTTTTTCTTCTGCCTCGTAGACATTTTATAAATAAAAACTGCGTTGTCATCTCCTATCCTATATTTTCTTAGGCCTGAATTTGTGCCGACTTTCAGTGAAGCGGATGTAAGAGCGCATTATTGAAGCAGTGAGCATCTAGATATATGTCTAAGCTTTCTTAGCCCGCTCCCTTGGAATACAGCAATGCTTATGAGCCTGTTGAAGCCTCTGAATCTACAGAAATCACTAAGGAACAATTGTGTCCTAAATCCTCAGCGGATTCATGTGGAACTCCTTTTCCAATTCAAAAACGCTGCAAGGTTTAACTGAGGATTACGACTGTTGAATCCTTATTGACTTTAATGCTTCTTGATGTAGCCAAAACCAAGAACGAACGCTCGACCATTGAATTGGAGTAGCAGATTCAGTGATGGTGTCTTTCTATGCCTGTCCGGTGTTTTAGTTTTCTGACGCAGTGTCTACTGTAGGTGATCCTCAAAGCGACGCAACAAGATTCTCGCAGTTTTCAAGATCTAGCTGTGGTTCTTTTCTATCATCGGTAGGCCAAAGTATAAGGTGACAATATCAAACGTACTATTTTGCGCTTAGAGATCGCCTTCATTCGGAAATGAGATAGTTAGTGATTCTAACGAGGATCAGACGAACTCTAAGAAATCAATGAAGCCAGGCAGCCAGTCTGACAGTGAATTGAGCAGAGGTTTCAAGGTTAGCATTTATGGCAGATAAGTGCAGTATAATCAAAAAGGCTCTTTTTATAGTTTTTTCGAAGGGCACCCAAGAGAATAAAAAAGAAATCACAGACATTACAGACCTAATTGACATTTGTCTCTGCTAAGCTGATTTGCTTTATTTGTCTTGTCATTGCGCTGGCTCGATCTCTGACTTACTCTCTGTAAAATGTAGATGTTTCGCTCAATATTTGCCCATCATTTTATAGAATTCTTCAGCCGTAGTTCTGATTGAACCACAACGCCCAATATGTAAGGACTTTACTACTTTACAGGCTTTTTCTAGCGCACGGTAGGCTCTCGGACAGCGAAATAAAGAATTTTCTCGTGCACGGCTCTTTTGTCTAAATGCGACTCGGATAGAGTCTCTGAGACCATCGATCCTCCGTCTCCTCCATTGTAGATCACGGGACCGGCGCTGCAACTCCTGGTTTAGCTATTTCGTCTTCGCTTACCCTCACACCGAGCTCTGTTTCGTTCGTGAAGCCTCCTTTAGGTCCAAAAACGAAATCGCGGGCCTCAATTCGAGCTCTGAGAGCATTTCTTTGGCGAATCGCGTGAAAATCGCTTGCCTCTGCCTCGTTTGATCAATCCGGTCAGAAAAACGTCCGTTGCATCGCAGATTCGCAGGCTAAGCGAGAAATAAATCCTCTCTCCAAATACGCGACGGCCAAACGTTCGAGTCATGATTTTTTATTTCCACACACACTCTACACAGCGATTTTACAGTACACTCATGCAAAAATTAATTATTCTAACATGTCCACTCGATCCTTCGTTCAGTCTTCGTCGTGGATCTCTCGTTTTTCTTCGTGCTCGTCGTCGATCTTTCCATTCTTCCTTCTGTCTTCGTCCTTCGATCGTTTTCCTTCATCCAGCGCGCGACCTAAAAATCAAATACCTATTAGTCTCTGCCAAATAATCGTTGTACGTACCTTTTGGTTGCGTCCGTATTAGCGTTATCCAGGCTACACCGCGTGGAGGTTCGGACGCTTCGTAGCCCAGGGAAGTCTTCGCAAAGCGATGACTCCCTTCCAAAAAGTTTCGGGTGAGTTGCGGCTTCATCGGCCCCCCCAATCAGTATCCGCCTGGACGAGTAGTCGGTCCCTAATACCGAGTCCCCCGGCGCGACGATACCTGACCACATTGGTAAGCACAAGGCTAAGAACCAGGGCTTCTGGGTTGGAGAACGGCCGACCACTGTTTGTAGAGGCCGACAAGAAAGACAGTGCAATGCCGAAATTGACTTCACCTGAGCCGGATCATCGTCGGTCTAATCGTGCCATCGGGTGAGACAAGTGCCGGCAACCAGGCCATAAATGAACACCCCCTCCAAGCCGTAACCGCTCGAGCCTAGCGCAGTTCGTGCTTGTTGGCAACAATAAGACCTAAGCGATCGTTTTGCCCAGTGCGCGTACCGAGGCCGAAGCCCCCCTTCGCCCTGCCTACGGGCTCCGGCACGGTAAAAACCGTGGGCCACGCTGATCCGCCAATCCAGACTTGCCTTTTGCCTTCCCCCGAGCCGGTCCGTTCAAGGACGAGACGCAGCGAACCGCGAAACATCCACCCTCAGCCGCAACTGAAGGAAATCGGTTGTGCGCTTCGCTTTTGAACAGCGTAGCCCCACCCAGCGCGCTCATTGGTTCGTTGGAGTCACGTGGGGCTCATCCAGCGCTCTGATTTGTTCCACCGAATAGGCGTGAATTTGTAAACCGGTTTTGAATACCGGTTTGACTAATGATTCGTCAGCAATTTATTTTTGGTAACGAAATGACGCAAGATTTCACGCGCTGCACTCAAGATGGCGGAAATGCCTCGTGGCTGCCTTTCTTCGCGATTTCGTCTTACGCTTTGCGGAATACGCGCGAGGTACGGTGAAATCGTTTTTTTCCACCATTCGGCGCTAATGAAATTTCCCATGCGCCTAACGTACGCGAACTGACCAAAAATCACGAGACAGTCATGGGATCGCATGCGGTGACTGCTTCGCTCTGCTTTCTGGCGAGCCTAATCCTTTGTGCGAGCCTCGATGCGCCGTTATGGTCGACAGATATCGCCTACGAAGCGACTGGCACCATCGAGATGCCATATTCGGAGATCGTCGAACCGTTCCGCGCCTATTACGACGGAAAAAACCGCCGCAGTCTCCAAGTCTACTACGGTACGGCAAAAGAACGTCGAATTGCAACTCGCACGAGTCTTTCCCTTCGATTTTAGACGGATTGAACTACATTTACCAACGAGCCGATCAGACCCCTTACGGCGCCTTATACAAAGTCGTCCCTGAAACGACGGAGACAACAATGAACGAAATGAAGTGTTTCGGCGCCAACGGGACGTCGGACGAGCCGATGACAAGCATCCAGAGCGTTCTTCCAGCAACAGATAATTTCACGGTTAGAAGAAGTGAAGTAGCTTTAGTGATAGAGACAACAGATCACTGCATATACGTATAGAGACTGTAAAAAAGTCCTTTTCATAGTATGCACAGGCGTTGTGTCACCAAGTAGTCTTTAGGAGAGCTTCTCATTTTCTCTCTCTCTCTCTCTCTCTCTAGAACATGGGTCCCGATTCTTATGAGGGTCTTGCATGCGATCGCTACGTGATGAAAGAGACGAACGGATACAAGCGGAACACCTATACTCTGTTCGTTTTGCCGCCGACCGAAGAGATGCCCTTCAAGGTGCCCGTCTATTTCGAATTCGTCGGCTACGACAACCTATTCGGGTCCCACTACGACAAATACGTCATCAAGTACGTCACTTTTAAAGTTTACGAGGACGGAATACCGGAAAAAGTCTTTGAAATTTCGTCGAGTAAGTGAAAACAGCGTCGCTATGGGTGGGTTAGTCTCATTATTTTTAGGCTATCCGTGTGAGATGTTTCCTGGACCCGGCGTGGAAGCGGATTTTGGGCTGCGAACGGCGTCCAATCCGATAGGCGAGCTCTTGACGAATACGGGAGAAGTGGATCGCCAGTTCGACAAGTTCAAGTCGGTGCACGGAAAAGAGTACGCCAATGCGGCGGAGCACGAACAGCGCAAGTCTCATTTTCGTCACAACTATAGGTAAAGAAGAGCTATAGATTGAGATAAAGGATTGACGATGTTGTCTAGGTTTGTTCATTCGACGAATCGCCGTCATCTCAGTTACAACGTCGCCGTGAATCATCTTGCTGATCTGAGCGACGAGGAACGGACAAAGATGCGTGGATATCGCTACACCAGAGACAACAACGGTCTCCCGTTTGAAATGACCGACGAAATGGTCACTGCCACGCCTGACACCATGGACTGGAGAATATTTGGTAAGAATTCGAAACGAGGACACATTACCACGCAGTATAGAAGAAGATCGCTATAGAGTCTAAATTTAGTCTATTAATAATTTTACTTATTAAGGTGCCGTGACTCGGGTTAAGGATCAGGGTATCTGTGGAAGTTGCTGGAGCTTTGGAACGTCCGAGTCCATCGAAGGAGCCCTTTTCCTCGCGAATAATAGCACGTTCATGACGCCGCTATCCCAGCAGAATCTCATCGATTGCACGTGGGGCTACGGCAACAACGGCTGCGACGGCGGCGAAGAGTGGCGCGCCTACGAGTGGATCATGAAGCACGGTGGCATAGCGACGTCGGATAGTTACGGGCAATATCTGATGGCTGTACGTTTTGAAGAAAATCAATAATTAGTTTTGATTGTTTTTCCTTCTTAGGATGGGGAGTGTCATTTTGCCAATGCTACAGTTGGAGCGCGTCTTGCTAGCTATGTCAACGTGACGTCAGGCAGTCAATCGGCCCTGCAGACTGCTATTGCTACAAAGGGTCCGGTCGCAGTCAACATCGACGCGTCGCACCGCTCCTTTTCATTCTATTCAAGTGGAGTCTACTTTGAACCCGAATGCGGTAATCCCTCTCTAACATTTCAATAATAATAATAATTAGTTTTAATTATTAAGGCAATGGAATGGATGATCTGGATCATTCCGTTCTTGCCGTCGGCTACGGCACCATCAACGGCGAAGCCTACTGGTTGATCAAGAACTCGTGGTCGACCTACTGGGGAAATAACGGCTATACCCTCATGTCTCAAAAGGACAACAACTGCGGCGTCGCGACCAATCCAACATACGTCAATATCAAGATGTAGTTGGAGTGGTTCTAGCAGACGCCGTGACTGCTGCGCTGTCGCTGCTCTGCGTATGATTTGTGTATGTTTGCGTGCTTCCCCCCATCCCCTATAGCGCAATGCGATTCAACTTATATTTCAGACGAATCACTGTCTCGTTAGAACTGTTTTTATGCTCTAGTTAGCTGATGCCAGATGTGAGAGGGTAGAAGGGCTTCTAGTTTCTCCAACAGGAACATAATTGGTGCTGAGAGCCAGCCAGTTACCTAAGAGATAATCCGTTGTTGTTATTTTTTAGAAAAGGATAGGAGTTCTCTCACCACTCGAGCGACTCGTGCCATGAGTTCGGGATACTGGTGAGTCGTCAGCGCCAAAGCGGCCGTAAAAGTGCACAGGAATCCGGTGAAAAGAATGAAAAACGGTAGTTCTTTTTTCGGATAGACGGACACCTTATGATGGGCTAAAAACAGGCGGGGAAAAGAATCAACGAGAAACCATTCAAGAGAAAAGTCAATCATACCCGGAAGAAGCTCCTTATCAACTGCCTCTGTGCATGACGGGTACGGATGGAAGTAGTGGCCCTTTTCCAGCGGATAAGGTACCAAGTTAAACGCTACGCGCACACACATGCACATAGCTGCTCATATAAACCTCGTACGTACCTCCTTCCCACGTGAAGTAGAGCAGCTGGAGTGCCCCGTCGACTTCTTTCCAGTGACGCAAGTGATAGAACGCGTATGCCACCGCCTCGCTGTCTCCTCGCTTGAGGATGTGCTCCGGCGGCAGAACAATGCTCTTTAGCTCCAGGAGATACTGGGAGGGAGGGAATAGGGATGGAATCAATTATTCGATTCCGTCTCGTACCTTAGGGACGTGGGGATTGAACTCGACGGCCCTATGTATGACATCGACTGCTGCTAACTCAGCTGCGCTGAGCCCGCGGCGCGTAGCAATGTCAGGACTAAATCTAGATCGCATACAAGACGTCAGAATATATTGGAACCCCCCGTTATTAATTGATTACTTATCAGCTACTGTACGAGCTTTCATGAGTGCAGCTGTGTAACAGATAGTCGCGGATTTGGGGAGACTGATATCTGGGGAAGACGATGTGTAACCAATGCGTAGCGAGTTGGCAAATTCCTCACCGTCGTATTTCGCTAGAACTTGCTGAAGGGACAGTCAGTTATGGTACAGGTTATATTGATCTATTTTACCTGAACTTCTGCGTAAGCGTGCATCTCTAGAAGAGCCTCGATTAAGTTTTCGTGGATATTCAAAACGTTCATGGTCGGAAATTCTTTCTGAAGCTAAGAAAACGAATTGCGGGAAATTTTTTCCCCCCCTCAGAATTTTCCAGCCTCACGTCTTTCATCATCTTTACTGCCTCCTTGTTTCGTCCTTGTTTTCTATAGCACATGGCCAGACGTCGTCGAATGTACACGCAGAGATTCGTTTCTCTTTCTAAAGTAGAAAGGAGTCACGTGGAGTCTAGCGTTTGGAGTCGAGTTGTCTCACTTTGCATGGGGTCGGACGTCGACGTCGCGTCTCTGTGTCCGTCGCGCGAAAAATGCGTTTTGCGCTGCTGCTCTTCGGCCGACTTCAGAGCGACTTTCAGGTATCGTTCAATCTAAGTAGAAAATGCACGGGGTAATGAAGGGAGAGAAAAAGCACAGAGCTACCTCGACAATAGTCTCTGCTTTTTCTTCAGCCAGTAAAACCAATGCAGATGGGCAACTAAAGACAAACATTGCTATTAGAAACCAGTGGCACATGTATTCGTTTATTACTTGGGATCAATGGTGAGCGCTTTTTGAGCCATATTAAGCCGATTCTTTGGATTTGTTTCTTGCCACGCGCGATACATCACTGCAAAAAGGGGACGGGTCTCTCTTTTCCTCTAAGCATGTACGACTTCATGTACGCGATTCGACTTCATTGGAACTTCTTTCGTCTGAGTCACGCGTAAAATGAGACTACGTATAGTTATTAGATACGTTACATTGCTCTATTGGTATATGTAATCATAGTCTGACTTGATTCTCTTGTAGAGTCATATTGGAGTCAAAAGTCGTGAGGTAATCGATCCCAGTTGCTAGTCGATATCTGCGAGGCATTGCTGCAAGAGCGGAAAAACGACTCTCGCGCGAAACGCAAATCACCTCTGATACTCGGCCCCTCGAAAGAGACTCAGCGGATTCTTCCACACTTTACATTCTAATCAGTTTTGAGACGTCAGAAAAGCGTGCAAGGGATCCTCTATCTTTGCTTCTCTCACCTGGAGAGGTGGAAGCCGGTTCACTGGCTCCCAAGAGCGAGGACAAATATCGAAGGGAGACCGACTCAATGAACGATTGACCATAGCGTCGATAGTAGACCCATTCAAAAATCTGGGTATATTAATTAATAATGATAGTCTTTCTACTTTAGCTTTTAGTCTAGGAAAGCCATTACGAGAATTAGACCGGATATTAGAGACGAAGTTCCGGTTAGTGCCACGTAGAACTTTGGCGAAAGATTGCTGAATACCACCGCCGCTGGAGAAGACTTAAATCGGTCAGCGGATTAGAAAGAGTGATTTGGGTACAGTAGCTTATGTTTTCTCGAAGTTTCAGTGGCGATCGAAGAGCCCAGAGGAGAAAGACGATGAGGAGAAACCAAACGCCCCACAAATGCGTGCACGACCAGCATATCCAAAGTTTGAAGCGAGTCCATATTGTCGCGTCGTCGCTGTCCGCCTCCTTGTCGATCGTCGAGTCGTTGATTTCGGCCATCGTTTGGGAAAACAAGGCATCAGGTAGAGCGCGTTGTCTGACGTAAGCTAAATGACGTAAGATAAATGACGTTAGGCTAGAATTTTTCTCGTCGAGTTCTCCGCTTTTCGGCGCTGTTTTTGCGATTATTCTGGTTGGGATGGTGTTTCAAGAAAGCAGATCGAGCTTCTGTTCTCTCGCGAAGTCGTTTGCACGACGATCTCGGAGATCGCGAAGTTTTAGACGTCCAACAGAACTTATCCCATTCGAAACATGAACGATTGCTAAAAGGTGAGATATTAAGCGATTTCGATTTGATCGTATGATAGGGGCCCCTTCTTAGGATCATTGATCAACAGCGCACGCGCATGAACTGAAACTTTCAAACTTCTAAAAGGTAAAGACACTGCAGCAGGGCAACGAAGGACCTCCGCAAAAACCTAATCTCTTAGCGAGAATTATTGATGGGTTTAGTATTAACGCATACCGGAAGTAGACATTTTGGGGCTGAAATTTGACTCGCACCAACTGTATGACCCCTTAGAACTGCTACAGTAACAAAATACAATAGATCTAGTGCGTTAATTTGAAAATCCGTGAGGTCAGGTTTTTAGGCATCCCTGAACTATAGCACACGGTTTTTGGTCAAAATCCCTATCTCCCAGAATTCTAATCTTTCTACGTCAAACGATGGGGCTTTGGTGCTTAGTTGACTCCGCGGTCTCAAATTTGCTCTAAGGCTTGAATTTTTGCTATTTCGGAGGGCGTGACTAATATTAACACATACCGGAAGTGGGTCTTTTTTGGTGTGAAATTTGACCCGCACGAACTATTTGACCTCGTGGGGTTGTTCTACTCATAAAATAGAGTAGATGTAGCGCGTTTATTTGGAAATCCGTGAGTTGAGGTTTTTAGGCAACCGTGAGCTATAGTCCATGGTTTTTGCTCATTTTGGTGACCTCTTCAATTTCTAAGATTTCTTTATATAACAATGGGGATTGGTTGCCTGTTTGATCTCGCGATACCAAATGAACCTCACACCTCAAATTTTGGCTGAAATTGGTATTTTTTGTAGATGTCAATGTCAATACATGGATTGATTCCCTCCTCCTCCACGGCGTTCCTCAAGTCATTCAAGGTAAATAAGACAGTAGATTTGAGTGCACTGGTTTCAATTTGAATTTTAGTTCTCTCCTCTCCCCCAACGGATCGATCAATCCGACGATATTAGATGCAGAAAGAAGAAGATGTAGACGAAGCCATCACCTTGGGGACTTGGGTTAAAGTCTCCCTCCTTGTGGGCTGGAGGATAATCAGCTTCTCCCCTGTGGACTTGGGTTAAAGTTCACCCTGGTGACTTGGGCAAAGTCTCCCTCCTTGTGGGCTGGAGGTTAATGCGCTCTCCCCTGGGGACTTGGGTTAAAGTCTCGCTCCTTGGAGGCTGGAGGATAATGTGCCTACCCCTTGTGGACTTGGGTTAAAGTTCACTGTGGGGACTGCAGTCTCAGTCTCACCGCTTGGCCTCCTAAGGGGGTCAAGTGGCAGCGCAGGAGCGGCGGCCCAGGGACAACGAAGAAAGAAGGAGGAGGAGGAAGGGGGAGACCGGAAGGACTTTTAAATTTTTGTTTTACATCCGGGATATTTATTAAATAAAATTGAACATTACTTTCCCTACTTTTTGGTACAAAACTTCCGCGCGACATGCAACGTGCTCAACGCGCTAGCTTACAGACTGCGCGTGCATGCAAGTCCTCAGCTAGAGCGCGCTGCCTTTGTCTCCATACCCTGGAGATCAAAGGCTCCTACTGCTACTTTCATGCAGTAAAAAATTCATGCACTAAAAAACACGCGAAAACGTTCTCTTCTTCTTCTTCTTCGTCCTCTTCACGTCGGCTGGTAGAAACGCTAAAAAGAACCAGCTCACGAAAAAAACCTATGACTAAATGGCTTGACGAAGCCTACGTGTTACAGTTACAGTTAGTTTTTCGTATCCCTGGTTTTTTTTCGTGCGGTTGGAAAACGAGAGGCTGCAGTCGAGGGAGAAACGTGCGTTGGAGGGACCCCCTGCACGACGACTAGAACTCGCACGGCATGCTTAGAGACAACGGCGAAGCGGTATAGACGAAGAAGAATCGGATCGTGAGGGGCCCCCACCCGCGTGGCAATCGCGAGAGCTCCTGCCCGGCTTCGAACTAACCTTCGCTGTTAGTAGAAGCATCGTCGCGCCCGTTTCTCCAACGAAACGAGAAAGAAATCGTCCGGCGACCTGGATAGAAAGAAAACGAAAAAAAACGACTTCCTAACGTTCAGTCTTTTTCTTTGCTACTTATTACCTCAATTGGAGCTCTTTGTGACCTTCGGAAGAGAACGAAAAGACGATCTTCGACTCAGAACGCAACGACAAGGAAAAGCTCCGTCAGCATTCCTTTGCGCATGCACACTGACCTATGACGCAATGCAGCTCTAAGTATATAGCGGATTAACATAAGCAATTTTAGAAAAGTTTACATTCAAATCAAACCGCTTTGCATAATCCGCTTTTTCTTTCCATCGCCTAACGAAACTGCGACAAACTGAGCCGAAGTCCAATGCAATCCTTTCCTATTTCAGACACCTAGAATAAATTGAATTGCACTTATGCTCCCACAGCTTCTTTACTCGTCCCGTTACCTCGCAAACGGGGCAGACCTTGCCCTTGTGCTCAGGGAGAAACGTCGTTTCACAGAACGGGCATTTACCGCAGTCCTTGCCGCTAGAAAAACCGAAAACTAAAACAAACGCCGCAAATCGCCTACCGCCTCTCTCTCTTACCGATAAATGGGCTTGTAGCTGATTCCGCACACTGTAAACGGGTTGTACTCGTCGTACTGAAGCTTATGCTCGTCCGTCATGGTCTTCTCGCAAACCTGAAGAACTTTGCGCGACTAAAAAAGAGCAAAAACTTTGCTCAAATCAAAAACATCGCATTCAAGTTCGCCCTAACCTGTTGAGCCATATCGGGCTTTGGCCCCAGCTCCAGTAGTCGCCTAGCAAAGGAAGAACAAGACTTGAAGTTTTTCACCTGTAAGAAAACGTCTTCCAAAATCGGATCACTGCTTCTCCAGCGAGAAGCTCACTTTGTAAAACAAATTCTGCGCCGTTCTGAGAGCAAGCAAGAGATGAACTGGCTGCAGATTGCAATGAGTAAAATAGGCAGCCATCTACATATAAAAAATAGAGATAAACTCCTAAAAAGATAGCCGCTGGCCGGACCTCGCAACTTCTCTTTTGACTGTCAAGAGATGCCTGAATAAAAACGAATTTATTAACAGTGTTCTTTTTTTATTAAATTTGTACTACCTTCGGCAATTCTTTCCTCGCCATTTCCATGCTCAATCCCAGCAAGTACTCGCGACATATTCCGACGAGCTGTTGCGCTTCAGTCAGCTCCTGTTTGCTATCGACCACAGTGAAGGGCACGCTGAGCAAAATCTGACGAAATTTGTTAACGGCGTCCGAAAATTTTCCCTGAGTCGTCAGCTGATAGGCAGCCTATAGAAACAAGATTAATTAAAAAGTTAATTTATTAAATAAAAGATTTAACCTGGAGTCGTTGAACAAGACCAGCGAGATTGAATCCAATCGAAGGCAATCCTTTTTTCGAGCCAGCCTCTTGCCTGAAGACACAAACGGTTCCTACATCCCCAATCTTATATCTTATACTTACCAGTTCCTGTGAGGATAACCGAATAGCGGCGGCACGCTCGGCGTCGCGACAAAAGCGGCGCGCGTCGTCGCAAACGCTTGGACGAAGTACGTCTTCAACGGCTCGAAGTTGACGACGCCAATTTGATCATGAAGCAACTAGAAAAACAAAGAGAATAGCAAAAAATCTCGACCAACTGCGTGGGACCCCGCCTCACTCTCATAGCCGTCTCAAGCGATCCGGCAGCGGCGTGATCCGCAGGAAGTTGAGAATTATTGCACCACACTTGACCCTGATTCGTTCCGTGCGTCGGCGGCACGAAATAACCCTCGTCGCCGCCACCCGAACCCGGCCCAACGTCCTTGTCACCACCAAAGCAAAATCCCGCAATAGTTTCTTTTACTAATTATAATTGGCGTACCAAGTCGCCGGGAAGTTCCAAGTCGTCGTCGCCGGCATCCCATCCGCTTCCCTCGTCGTCGTCGCCGCCGACGGAATCGCGAACAGCCGGCATTCCGTCTGTAGAAAATATAGATAAACGCAACCTTAGTCTATTCCTCAGATATAAACGTCTGGGGTCGCCCTATCGCTTCGTTTCTCTCCGCACGATTTAGTCACCAACGAATGACGGTATCATTCGTCAATGTATGATGAAAGTGCAGATTCCCCCGTCCCGCGCCCCGCACTACGAACCTTCGTCGAGAATAATCTCGTCTTCGTCTTCCCATCCACCCTCCGCCGTCTCCACGGCATCGACGTCGGCGACCATGTGAGCGCCGCCGGTGCCGCCGGTGCCGCCGCCTTTGCCGCCTCTCGATCCGGGCGCTTGATCGAAGAAGGATTTCTTCTTCGTGAGAAGCGGCCAATTCTGATCGCACAGCAAAATCGGCGGAGGCGGACAGAGCAACGTCGCTCTCGGATGTACGGCGATTTTCTAGAAAGAAAATACACTCAAAGAACCTCCTTTTTATACATTTTAAAAATTCTCGCACCAGTTCGTCGTCGCCTAGAGTGCTTCGTATGTCTTCCGCTTCCTCTTCCAGGCCGTGCGTGACGGCAGTGAGGTAAGCCAGTGGAGCTAAAAAGAGAAATCCCCCAAAATGATTTCTTTTTTTTTTATTAGGGAGTCTCTCTCACTTTGCCCGGACGCTCGTAATATCTTGATTCTCTCTTGAATGTCGCCGACGAACAAAGCGTTGTGGAAGTGACTGCACATATCTTTACGAATCTCAGCTGCGAGGAGACGAATTGCATGGCGCGCATTCGAAGAGACTTTCAGACTCACCAATTTTCACCATCTTCTTCAGACGCTCTGAGTTGCCCGTGACCAAATAGAGAAACGACAGTCGCGAGAAATTCTTCGTTCGTTGATAGGCCATCTCGACGACCTGATGATTTCCCTGAGCGAGAGCCATTTCGCTCAGCTTCTCCCAGCACTCCTTATCGTCGAGAGCGCGAGCCGACTCCAACCCAACCTGGCGAGAGAAAAAAATTAAACAATCAAAAAAAAAGAATCTAAGATGATACCTCTATGTTTCCACATTCCAATGCCAACGCGAATCGAGTTCTCTCGTCTTTCACGAAATGAAGAGCGACCTGAAAAATAAAATTCTTATATATCCCTTCTACTGTCTAAGCGCTTGTCCCTCGGGGCACGACAACGCGCTCAATAAGACGACGAGTACAAGAGGTACGTGTCTCTGTTACACACTAATGACTCAAGCGCTTCTAACGGATAAGGAGCGAAGACTCTAGAAGCGGATCTAAGGTAGTGTGCGAGCGAGCCAGCGGGCGCGGATCGTTTTCTAACCTCGGGATATCCCTTTTTTTGGAGATAAGCGATAATTGATTGCCCGACTAATTTCGCGTTGCGAACCATGTGAAGAACCTGGAGGAAAATAATTAATTAAAGGATACTCGTCTCTCTCTCTCTCTCTCTCTCTGGCCTCGTCGTATTTTCGATTGACTAGAGCGAGTTTGAATTTGAATTCCGTCGAATCGACGGCGAGAACGCGCGTCTTGCATTCCCTATCGATGCAGTAGACGTTGTTTCCCTACGCGAGAAAGTACGTCACGAGAAATTTCATAAAGATGAGAGAGAGAGGAACTCGCCTTGACTTGAGCCATGTAAATAGGCACGTCGAGAGTGCGAATAATTCCGCGATCGCTACAGGGGAGAAATCGTCCTTTTCAGATTTTTTTCTTTTTCTTCTTCTTACCCATTCGTCAAGGCGTATTTGATGTGATTGCTCGTGTTGTAGACGAGAACGCCGGAGTCGTCCCATGCGGCGCTCTTCAAGCTGACGTTTTCGTGTATGCTGCATAGTACCTCCAGCTTTCGGTCACAGATGATAACATCTAAAGACAAAGGGTGAAAAAAAACCGCCGTTCTCTCCCCCCTTTCTTTTCCCGGAAAAAAGAAGAATTGGTGTCAGAAATCGTTTAGGAGTTTTATATCACGGTCGATCAGAAACACGGACGATACGTATCATCATTCGCTTCGAAGAAGAAGAAGAAAAAGGGAAGATTTACTCACAGTGTTTTCCTAAGAGAGCCACCGTCGTCATGTCAGCTGACCATACGACTCGCTTGCATTTCGTCATTTTGACTTTGGCGAGAGATCTGGGGGAGGGAGGATGCGAGGTTTTTCTAATGAGCGCGCGGGCGGAGGAAAAGAACTCGCCTTTTCTGCTGAACGTCGAACAGAGTGACGTAGTCGCTGTCCCTAAGCAACAGAGTCCCCGAACCCCCGTAGAAAATCATGTCGCACGACGGCGCTTGCACTTTCTTCATAATCTCATTTTTAAGATTTTTGATGACAATCTAAGAGAAGGGGGGAGGGGAGTATGCAAGAGTCAGATGGACAGAAAAGTGCGACTGCTTCCAGCTGCATTTCACCTGATGAGTTTTATCGAGAACCGCAAAACGATTCCGAGCGACCCAGACAGCGGCAATACCCGACGACCGGCGCGGTTCCACGGCTACACGAGAAGCCGCCTTAAGACAACTACTTTGGGAAACGGAACGCTTCCTAGTACATAACCGCAGACCCTCCCACCGCCACCCACAACAAAACAAACACCCAGGCGGATTAGGCGCGGTCACGGTAAGAGGTTTCTGAAAACCGCAAACGAGGTGCCATTTTTAGCAACACTAACTGATCGCAATTTTTTTCTACCTACTTCATTCGTTTAGGGCGACTAAACGTTAGATCGCGTTTTATCTAGTGTCTCGTCCCTTAGGTTAACGTTAAGTTAAGTCTGTTCGCATTCCAACGCGGGGAGTTTTTTCTTTTACCTTCTGGATTGCTTGTGTCGATGTCTTTGGGTATGGCGTATAATTCGTATATACTCGATTCGGCGTTTCCCGTGTTCTAAGAATGCGATTAGTACGTTCGCTTTTTCTTTTCGATTCGTTTATACGGTCGTCAGAAGAACGGCGTGTTCGGCGAAATTGTACGACATCTGCGACACGGGCGGACGATACGAACTACCGTTTCTAAAAAAAAAAGTGGGGAATTCGCGTTTCTCTCTCAGTACTGACTAACTTTTTGATTTGCATCACGGCGACGTCGCGCGACGTTCCCATTTCGTAGACGCGCATGTAGCGATCTTTGAGATAGAACAACTTGTTCTGATAAGTCGTATAGGGAGGTCGTTCCTTCTCGAGCTTGAAAACGGTCAAACCGCTATCGTGACCTAGTGGAGAGAACATAAAAAAAAAAGAAGTCAAGATGAAATTTTAGATGTGTACCGGCGGCGAATAGGTTGAGCGTCGGATGCGCCGCCATCATCCAGTAACGATCGTGTTCGCGTCGAAACGTGCTCACCGCCGTTCTAAGGGAAAACGATTTAGAAAAAAAAAATCCTAACTTTGTGTAATTACCTTTTCGACATGTCCCACACGCGAATGCTTTTGTCTTCGGAATTGGCTAGTGGATGGGGGGAAGGAGAGAAGGCGCGAGAAAGAGAGAGAGAGAGAGAGAATAAAATAAAATAAAAATGAAATGCGTCGTCTCGCTCTCACTGAGAATGAGGTCTTGTCGTGGGTGGAATAGAACGCAGGAAACGTTATTGTAGTGACCGCGACAAGTATCGACTTCCCACGCCTTTGATTCTGCGGAAGCAAAAACCCCGTTCTTTGTTAATTAATTAACCGCGCGACTGCGGCGACGACGACGACGGACGGAAGTGAACGATTCCGTTCGTTTTACCATTCATTCGCCACAATTTCACTTGCCGATCGTCGGCACCCGAAACGATGAGGGGCATCGTCGGATGAAAGGCGACCCAATTGACGCCGCGATCGTGACCCTAAGGGAGGGGAGGGGGCAGAGGAGACAACGTCAGGACACATATTCATCTGCATGAATTTTCCATAAGAAATGTTTCCCCAAGACGCAAGCATGCACGCACAGACAGGAACATTGAGTTCCGCACGACATAGAAGGAGAAAGGAATGAAATTTCCATAGGAATCAAAGGAATCGATATTCATACGTATATCTCTACTATACATACAGTGCAACCTTTGAATAGTAGAGAGAGAGAGAGAGAGAGTCTCTGTCTAGTGGACATACTATTCAAAGGTTCTATTTCTATCTAATACCTCGAGAACGTGTCGCACTATTGCATCTGATGATCCAAATAGGTCTGGTTGAGCCGACGAATGCTTCAAATGATCCTCGAGACCGCCGACACTCGGTTGAGCCGTTTTCTTGCGAAGACCTTTTTTTTCAAGAGACATAAATAGTAGCGTTGCCTTGTCGACTCGCGAATCGAATCCAAACCGGATATATCCCAAACGCGTATCGTCTGATCGAGCGACGCCGAGACGATGAGATCCTCGCTGTTGTGGAATTGAGCGCACATGACGTAATGATTGTGGCCAGTTATGACGCTAATACATCAACCGACGATAATTCTATTAGAAATCGTTTTGAGGGGCTTTACTGAATACCAAAGACATGTTCGCGATTGCCAATTCCAAACGCGTATCGTCTGATCGTCGGAAGCGCTGAGAATCCAAGGATATTCCTATAATAAAGGAGCCAACATTTTTTCAATAATTAATTTTTTTCCTCTCTTTTACCATGTGAAATGTGCACGTTCTTATGTAGTCGAGATGACCGAGTAAGGTGAAGAGACACTTCTTCTGCTTATAGTTCCACACCTTGATAGAGAAAAAAATTCAAAATTTTCGAGCACGTGATCGATTGTTTTTTCCTGCCTTGATTTTGTAGTCGTCGCCGCCCGAGACGAATAGGGGTTGACTGCGATGGAATTCAATGCCGCGAACGGGGCCTTTTTAGAGGATCGGTTTCGTTGCGAAATCGCGATTTCTCGTCTTTCCTACCGTCGTGTTCGTCGTAGCGATCGATTAGCGTGTGTATTCGATAGTCCCATAGTTGAATGATGCCGTTGTGAAGGCTCGCCAGTATCCACGGGCGTACCGGGTGAAAAGAGAGGCCTAAAACGAGTCGAAGACCCCCGATGGGGGCCTCATTCGTCTACTCGAGCGCTCGGAGGGTCGCGCGACGTCCGATTACCTTTAACGCGGGCCGATTTCGTCTCGAATTTGGTCAACATTGCCTCTAGACGAGCCGGAGCGTCCGCACTCCTTTCTACGCCACGTCGAAGTCTCGACTACGCATGCCAGCGATTCGGATGACTCGATTAGCGGTTCCTAATCTGATTCGTAACCGCAAAAACACTGGTCTCGTGCCTAGGAAGCTAAGGAAAACCGCAACTTTCAAATTATATTGCGGCTCGTGTTGCCAACCCCTCCTGCGGGCGGGCCGCCGCGCCGCGGATCTGATCGACGAAAAATGCTGCCCGAGCGCTCTCAAAAGTCGCGATGCGCTCCGATGAGGTTATAATGATGGGCGTCAACGGAATAAAATAAATAGCGGGGCCGTCGGCTTCATTTCGAGGCGTGTGGCCTATGAAGACGTCTCCGTGACGTCAGGCCATACTGACCTGCGTCGATCCACGTACGTGATTCGAATTCTCCCCACTGGTGCGTCTTGCACGCTGACGTTGTACTCATCGATTGGTTGCATGGAAAAATTCGTTATGCAGCACTGTAACGATCGTTTTGCGGCGTAATGAAGATCGACGAATAACGTGTTAATTCGAGAAGACCGTGAGACTCCGCCTCCCCCGCCACCGCGGAGGCGTGTTCCCAGGAGGATAACAGCATTGTTTGAACGCGTGTTCACTCAGTTTCTCTTCAACCATCAAGTTGAAAAAGTCGAATTCGGAGTTGCTCCACTAACAGTGAAGAACGACGAAGCCAACGATGACGACCGACGATCAAACCTTCGCGACTCTCCCCATCGCCGAAAACGACGATTTCTCGTCGCCTGACAGTCCGCTGCAGGAGACCAGCAGCGGCGGCGGCGGCGGCGGCGGCGCCGGAAAGAAAACTCGTCGTAAGCCCAAAGCGAAATTTCAACGAATATCCAAAGCGCGACAATTGGCAAACGCACGCGAACGTCGTCGAGCGCAGCGAATTCACGACGGCTTTCTCGGTTTGTCCAAATGCGTGCCGCAAGCGCCCGACGAAGAAGGACGTCTCAGTCGCATGGAGGTACTGTCGCGCGCAATCAATTACATCGACTATCTACGCTCCATCGTCGAATCGACGAACGACGTCGCCGGCTCGCTGCCGCAGCAGCAGCAGCAGCAGCAACAGCCTGAACTTCCGCCACTCCAACCGCAGAAGGCGTGGACGGATTGTGAGGCGCTACCACCCGCTAGCACACTCGTATCATCGACAACTCGAAACGAGGCAGTGCAGCCTTCCTTACCGGCACTCAATCTCACGCAAATCGACTTCGACGTCGACGAAGATCTTTCCGACATCGCATCTACGGTGGAAACGGGCGAGGATCACTCGTTCGATAATATCGATTCGGTTCTCTCGTCGCTCGCCGAATCGCCAGTGGCAGCGAGCCACGCATCGTCGCCGGTATCGCAGCCTCAGCCAACGCCCCAGGCTCAGGCACCCCAATCGGGCCCTGCGTCCTACCTAGCGATTCGTCTCCTCAACGGAAGCGCGAATTCGCGTCTGCACACGCCCGTGCAAAGTCCGTCGAGCGTCGAATCGGATTCGCAGCCGTTGAGCTCGTTTCGCGGCTTGTCGATGCACGCGTTGTCACCGCAAGGAACCGCCCCTTCGCGTCGAGTTGGTGGTGCCGTTACGGCCCACGAGAAACCGCAATGGTACGTCCCCCAGTCGCCGTTGACTGCTCCCCCGGACAACAAGCCGCCGCATTTTTCGAATCTGCTTCCGTCGCGTTTCGATTCGACGAACGACTACGATTTTTATTCTGCCGTCGAAGATGTTTTCCAGTCGACGTACAAGTTCGTCACGCCGCCGCCGCCGCCGTCGTTTCTCCCTAATTCTCCGTCTCTCGTATCGGGAGGATTGCTTGGGATGTAGACCGGTGACGTTGTGACTCGATCATCTGTCTCCTTACTTACGTGTGTAGTAATGGACTAAGTAGGCTTCTCCGTGTTCGTGTGCGTATGATAAATAATTGCATGCCGTGACGTTTCGACGTCGTCGCATGCTAATCGAACTCGACTTCGTTTTCCGCGTCATTTCTTCTCTCTCGTAATCGTTATCGCCGTGTAAACTTTGCCGAAAAATGTAAACACGATTAGAAAACCGCAAGATTAGCACATCCGATAGCACAGAGCGCATGAGTAGAGACCACCCTCCTTCTCTACCCATGGGAGCCGCTCACTCCGATGAGGCGTCTGCAAGCGATCGCTCGACGCCGCAAGCCGATATCAAATCCATTCGCAGCGTCGTCGCCCGAGAAGGCGACCTGAAAGACGGCGAGTGAGGGCTAAAAATAAACCCCGCGTATGTCGATTTTTTCTACGCCCCTTCGTAGGATGCGTCAAGTCGAGCTAAGCGGCGGCGGCAAGGCCCTGCTCGTCTACCAAAACGGCGTATACAGTGCAATCGGGCACAAATGCACGCACTACGGCGCGCCGCTCGTCAAAGGCGCGCTGGGCGACGGACGAGTGCGTTGCCCGTGGCACGGCGCCTGCTTCAACGTGTTAACGGGTGATATTGAAGACTTTCCCGGGCTCGACGGCCTCGCTTGCTATTCGGTAACGATTTGCGCATTCATTACGGGCTTGTTATAGAGCGTTTTTTCCCTCAGGTTCAACTCGAGGACGGAGATATCGTTCTCAAGGCGTCGCCGGAAGTAGGCGTTCGCTTTTTTGGTCTATTTCTCTCGCTTTCTCGTTAGACGCTGAAGAGTCACAAAAGAACCATGACGATGAGTCATATGAATACAGAGGAGGATTCGAGATTGTTTCTGCTCATTGGAGGAGGCGGCGCTTCGGCGGTGTGCGCCGAAACGTTGAGGCAAAAGGGATTCAAAGGTAGGACTTTTTTAAGTTCCGCACGCGTGGCTATTTCGCTTTCGTGCGCAGGTCGAATCGTTTTGGCCACTCGTGAAGCCGATTGCCCGTACGACAGACCCAAATTGACGAAGGTTCATCCTCGAACTTCCTTATATGGAAAAACAGACGATTTTTCGTATAAAAGGCGATGACTGCCAAGAGCGAGTCGATTCAACTGCGCTCGAGTGAATTCTACAAAGAAAACGGAATAGAGATACAAGTATCAAAAGAGGTGAAGGATATATGTATACTTCACCTATCAATACATAATTATCATCATTTACCTAGGCTGTTGGTCTTGATCTCACCTCCAAGTCCGTTTCTTTCAGTGACGGCTCTACGATCAAGTATGACAAGCTGATGATAGGAACTGGTGGCAGGTAGGAACTAACTTCCACGTCCTATTTCATCTGATGTTGTTTCCTAGTCCCAAAAAGCTCGATCTCCCAGGAGAAGATCTCCAGAACGTTTTCCAGCTACGAACACCGGAGAACGCCAATCAGATTAGTAGGGCAATATGAAGGGATCTAACACGGCCTTACCTATGTTTTTTTCTAGTCTCTCGCATCGAAGGAAAAAATTTCGTCGTCATCGGTTCTTCGTTCATTGGTATGCCTATGTGAATACGTTTGAGAGTTTTGTCGAATTTTCCGCAGGAATGGAAGTTGCCGCTTCTACTGTCGGAAAGGCGAAAAGCGTGACAGTCATTGGACGATCCGAAGTTCCATTCGCTCGCGTCTTGGGACCAGAAATCGGAAAAGCGATTCTAAAAGTAGAAATTAAAATCGCGAGATTTTTTCACAAAAAAATACCTCGCTTCCAGATGCACATCGACAAAGGAGTCCGATTCATTCCCAACGCAAAAGTGGAGGGCTTTTCCGGGAACGACGGCAATCTGACCGGCGTCATTGTAAACGGCGAAACATTGCCAGCTGAGGTATGCCTGGTAGGTGCAGGTAAGCCAAACAATAGCCCCACAAGCTGCGCAGAACTACTAAACGATCCCAGGCGTCGTTCCTTCAACTGGATTCCTAAAGGAAACAGGGATACCCCTGTCAGACGTTGGCAATATTATTGTTGATCGAGTATTATATTCAATGCTTGGCGGGAGGTCGGTTTCGGTGATCGCGTCTCTTTAGGGAATGAAAGCCCTTGATGACGTTTACGCTGGGGGAGACATAGTCGAGTTTCCCTTGCCTCTTATCGACGAATCTGTTAATATTGGACACTGGCAGATCGCCTGCGCGCACGGTTTGCAGAGCATAACCCATGCCGCCGCAAATTTGACGACTTTATGACGTTTTAGGGAGAATTGCTGCGCAAAGTATGCTCGGCCAGAGAGCCGAGTTCAACAGCGTGCCCTTCTTTTGGACACAGATGTTTGGGAAGAGTCTTCGCTATTGCGGTGGGGAGGGGCGACGTATTGACGACGTCGGGTCTCCATGAGAAACCACGACTGTTTAGGTTACGCTAAGTCGTTCGATACCTTGCTGACGCACGGCGACGTCGAAGAACTGAAATTTGCCGCTTTTTACGCCCGGTCAGTGCCGAATCGTCATTTCGCCTCTCTCTCTAAGCCCGTTTACCTGTCGTCGTAATTTTAGAGACGGAAAGGTGACCGCCGTCGCCAGCATGAATATGGATCCGGTTGCGTCGCGAGCGGCGGAGATATTGAGCCAAGGACGCGCTTTGACGCCCGAAGAGATGCGCCAGAAGATTCTATCATAGCTAGAACAGTCACTGATCTATAAAAAAGAGACGAAGAGAATTTAATGCAATCCCAATGCGTACTTGACGATTTTCTTCGCTTTCGCTTTTCGCTTTTTCGTCTTCTCGTCGACGGCGCGTCGAACGGGTCGAACGGCGCGAAGCTCGCCGTCGCCGTCGCCGCCGCCGCCGTGTTTCGCTTGATAGCCCAACGGCTGGGCCATTAAACTGTATCGATCGCCGCCTGCTCTCTGCTTCGCCCACGATTTTCTCTTTTCGCCGACGGGCGCCACATCTCGTCGCCCCATGATTGGACTCGTCGTATCGTCGGAATCTTCTTCCAGAGTCGGCTCGCGAAATTCTCGACCATTCGACTTGCTGACGCCGGGCGATAAGTGTTCGTAACGAAATCCTATCGCTCTGCGTACGTCCGGTGAATGGAGAAGGCCAACGGATCCACGGTCGCGCCGTTGAGAAGCAGAAATTTCTAAATCAACGAATTTGACAGAGTACGGATATAGACTGCACTAAGTCCTTACCTGCAACTTTCTGCATAGCTGAAAGTATGTGTAGTTCGATCCAGCAGGGAGTGTCGGCCGCGGCGGCGTAATTTTTAACGAAATTCAGCCCAATCTGAAACGAGTATATACCGTGCGCACGTACGTACATTCGTCTACTACGGCACCCCACCTTGCACATTCTCGTAAGACGCCTTTGATTTGGATTCGCACTAATCTGCAATTCGATTTGAATCGCTTCCTCGAACCGAGGAAAATCAAAGACCTAGAATAGAATAGCCTAAAACTCCAAACCAATGGACCAATCGTATTTTTTCTCACCAAAGCGGGCTGATTCTTCTCCAATAAACCGTGATTCTCGGTGATCCCCGTCGACATGCAATGACGCTCAACGTCCTGCCATCCACGAACGTAGACGGGATTCTTACCGCGAGTCATGACCCACACGCTACCGTTTTCATTTCGCGAAATCTCGACGCCCTTATTTTCAAATTCCCAACGAATGTTTATTAGATATTTGTTCTCTCCTACTTACCTTTCCGATAAATTTTCGAATTTTCGTAACCTGGTCGTCTCGTCGAGCAGCCTGCTTGACGGCATTGTAACCAATTCTAACAGAAGAAAAAAAAGTGAGACTATTCATCCCTTTGACTTATCTCTCTCT
Source organism: Oscarella lobularis (assembly GCF_947507565.1). Lineage (NCBI taxonomy): Eukaryota > Metazoa > Porifera > Homoscleromorpha > Homosclerophorida > Oscarellidae > Oscarella > Oscarella lobularis. Next base: position 356,537 of record NC_089192.1, on the reverse strand, counting down.
ACCTTGTTGAATCGAGGCTGTGAGACGAACCGTCGACGATAATCGATTCCGTTGAGACGTTGTATTCGGCCAGATGCTGGGCTCGTTCCATGCAAACGACGCGACACCAGGCTCCCGTTTCCTTCAGCGCCGCCACTTTCGCTTTGGCGTTCTCAGCGAGTCGAGCCATTTCATCTGCCCTTGCCTTTTCTTCCAACTCTAAAAATACGGCAGAATATATGATATATATATATATGATAGGCGAATTTTTCTTTTCTACCTCTTTGGCGTTTCATTGCCTCTTCTCTTTTTCTCGCTGCCTCTTGGGCCGCCTCTTGGGCTACCTTTGCTCGAAGCTTGTTGAGCGCCTCCTTTTTTGCCAGCTCATGCTCTCGTTCTTGTCTCTCCAGTTCCTTCCGCTCGCGAACGTGAGCCAACTTGAACGCTTCCTAAGGAGGGGTTGGAAAAACGAGAGCCCTCACTAGATTCTTTTCTACCTGACTGCGTATTCGTCTCGCCGCGTCTTGCTCCATCAGCTTCAACGCCCGCTCAAAGAGACCGTCGGCACGAACGGAAATCTGCAAAGACAAAGAATTGACGTTTAATTAAAAAACTGAGATCCAATTTTGAAATTTACCGCATGCAGAAAGGCTTCAGCTGTGTGCGAATATCGTCGAAATTCCCTTTGAAGCTTCGATAGTTCTCTTCTAGCTAACCATCCTCGAACGACTAGATAGCAAAAAAAAAACGAATCGATTTTCCCGTCAACAATAGCTCCTAGTTCACTTTTCTGCACGATAACGACTCGACGCATTTCTTTGTCAAGAAAATCCGATAGCCGTTCGGTGTGATAGTACTTGAGAAAGACTTTGGTTCGTCCCAGACGCCAACCGTCCAGTTCAATCGTTTCCAATACGTAGCCACACTCCCGTGCCGTTTGCTTCAATTTCATGCGAAGAGGAAAGGCAAGAAAGCCGTACCTTTGAAGATGGGTTCAGTGAAATTACAAGGAACTCTTCTTTCTTGTAATAAATTACAGTGAAATTACAAGGGACTGGCCAACTCTTTTCTCCTGTAATAAATTACAGTGAAATTACAAGGGACTAGCCAAATCTTCTCCCTTGTAATAAATTACAGTGAAATTACAAGGGACTAGCCAACTCTTCTCTCCTGTAATAAATTACAGTGAAATTACAAGGGACTAGCCAAATCTTCTCTCCTGTAATAAATTACAGTGAAATTACAAGGGACTAGCCAAATCTTCTCTCCTGTAATAAATGACAGTGAAATTAAAAGGGACTAGCCAACTCTTCTCTCATGTAATAAATTACAGTGAAATTACAAGGGACTAGCCAAATCTTCTCTCCTGTAATAAATTACAGTGAAATTAAAAGGGACTAGCCAACTCTTCTCTCCTGTAATAAATTACAGTGAAATTACAAGGGACTAGCCAAATCTTCTCTCATGTAATAAATTACAGTGAAATTACAAGGGACTAGCCAACTCTTCTCTCCTGTAATAAATTACAGTGAAATTACAAGGGACTAGCCAAATCTTCTCTCCTGTAATAAATTACAGTGAAATTACAAGGGACTAGCCAAATCTTCTCCCTTGTAATAAATTACAGTGAAATTACAAGGGACTAGCCAACTCTTCTCCCTTGTAATAAATTACACTGAAATTACAAGGGACTAGCCAACTCTTCTCTCCTGTAATAAATTACAGTGAAATTACAAGGGACTAGCCAAATCTTCTCTCATGTAATAAATTACAGTGAAATTACAAGGGACTAGCCAACTCTTCTCTCATGTAATAAATTACAGTGAAATTACAAGGGACTAGCCAAATCTTCTCCCTTGTAATAAATTACAGTGAAATTACAAGGGACTAGCCAACTCTTCTCCCCTGTAATAAATTACACTGAAATTACAAGGGACTAGCCAACTCTTCTCTCCTGTAATAAATTACAGTGAAATTACAAGGGACTAGCCAAATCTTCTCTCATGTAATAAATTACAGTGAAATTACAAGGGACTAGCCAAATCTTCTCTCCTGTAATAAATTACAGTGAAATTACAAGGGACTAGCCAACTCTTCTTCCTTGTAATAAATTACAGTGAAATTACAGGGGACTGGCCAACTCTTCTCTCTTGTAATAATATCTAGGATTGACATTTTGCTAGATGATTAATAAGAGACCTCGTCAGAAAGTCGGCGAATTTGAGTCGAGTTGGATATCCTTCGCGTCTGATTCGAGTCGTTTCGAGGACTCCCGTGTACTGGAGTTGCTTTGTGACGAAGGCGTCGATAAATTTCATGGGCGACTTGGCCTCGTTGGGTTTGATGCATCTGCGGGGGAGGCGAGGCTCTTGGGACTTCCTCTTCTATGAGTCGTCTTACCTGATAAAGTGCGGTTGAGCTGATTGCATTTTTTCTATTAAATCGGCAAGGGATTTCTACGAGAAACGTTCCTGCAAAAAAAATCAAGCCATATGTATTTGTTGACTTACCCTGAAATGACCGCCGACCGTTGTGGGAGTTTTTGTGGACTTCTGAGGCTGCGGAGCCGTTCCTTTGACAGGGCGTAGTGCCGAACTAACTCACCGAAAAAAAGTGTGAAACACGTTTTTTTTTGTCTTCCAGCTGTATCACCTCTGACTATTAATTCGGCTTTCAACTCTCGATAACCTAATTGCAGCATGACTGGAAAGTAAGAAAGACCTCTATCTGTACCCAGGGTGAAGGTGTGGCTCATTCTGGCCAGACTGCTTTCTTGTCCTGAAGAAAAACGATAGACCTATTGAACCACTTTCTAAAAGTGTACATCTATTACATTCGTCTCCTCAGTGTTGATTCGCGAACATTTCCCCTAGAGTCACTATGTAAAAGAACGAAGCTATAAGTTTCCTATTGAACTAACCGTCTGGACGACTGGCGAATCCTTCAGAAAAAAAATCAATCAAGTATAATACAATAATAAAGAATTACGTCATTTTCCTTGACAAAGAGCGTCGAAGCGAGTTCTGCTTAGTAGTAAATCTCGAAGGCCTGCAGTCCTAAGAATTAGACAGGGCACGGAAATCTCAACTCTTGGCAATATACCTAGATCCAAAGGCAGACACTTGGCCCCCCCTTCCAAAAAGATCGGCAACCAGAGGAAATCGACTTTCTATTTTATCCCCAACAATATGACATCAAATCCTCTAATCCACAACGTCTTACCTTGGAGACAAGTCTCTATGTTGCTACTCAGCTCGTCCCGGTTTTTGACCAGGAAACCTTTACCAATATAGACGACCTTGAGGAGGATATATACGCAAAGTCTGTTGATCTACTGTCTCTGCTTACTTTGCCCGCGTAGTGCAAAATGGCAAATTGGAGTGCGTTGCCTTTCGGAGCAGCGTATAATGCCTTGTGTTTTCCAAGCTCGTGGTGAAATTTTTCCACCATCGTTTTGTCGCTCGCTCGAGGAAAACGACTCTGCTCGTCCAAGAGATGAAGTAGGCCGAGAGGACTCTTGAGAAAAAAAACTATCCAACGGATTCCATTAAGAAAACGATACTTTTTTTATTACTTTCAATAACATATCAACCAATGGCTTGTTGTCTTGATAGGTTACGGTAGTGGGATCGATTCCCTCTCGGCTGTACTCTTCCTTTATATAAACAGTCAATTATTCTAATTTATGACTTATCTTTTTTCTCTACCAATTCCCAAGCGAATATGTGCTGATTGAAATAGTACTGAAGTTGCTCGTTGGCGACGTTAATGCACAGCTGCTCGAAACTGTTCACGTCAAAATTCTCAAATCCAAATATGTCCAAAACGCTAATCGTGCTACATTCCGAACTACACCAAAAAATTCAATCAATACAATCACGATTACAATTATTGTTACCTGCTAGCTATTCCGGGATGAAGAAGACGATTAATGTGGGCAACAATCCAACTGAAAAGCCTGCCATAGAGAGCCTTGGCTGAAGCGTCTCGAAACACTTCAGCCTGTTCCGGAGAATTATAGCGAGTGATCGTCTCCCCTATAAAATAAAAATTCCAGAAGCCCGGTACAGTATTGGGCCATCATTTGGCACTGGCCTCTCGTAACAGTCACAGTAGACGTGAGAACGTCTTCCAATACATTGGGACCAACTTGAAGAAGCTGAGCGACTAAGAAACCCAAGTGACTCGCCCCCTCTCCAACCCTAACTATATGAAAAACCTTGTATGAGAGCATCTTCGTTTACAATGACAGCTTTGTCGTCTTTGTCTGCTTCAAAGATGATGTCGCCTATGTGAAGAATCGATGCCAGCAATTTCAAAATATCCGTTGTGTCCTAAATAGTAAAATTCAATGACGCGGCTCTCTTCATCGGACGTTGCTTGCCTCGCCGGAAAAGTTCACTGTTTTGAGACACGTTTTGAGTTCTTCGAATTTCGTCTTTAGGTTAGCCAAATCGACGTCGCTTTGGGGAACGTTGGACTTGCTTAGATAACGATGTTCATTGAGAGAAGATAAGCCGAATTGGGACAAATTGCGACGATCGATTCCGGCGAAGAGATAGTAGAAGACGTGAAAATTTCTTTCACCCTTTTAAAAAAAGAGAAAAAGTGTTTGGATCCTTAAAAAACGCAATTCCTTTACCACTCCCTGACGAATTACTCGCGACTTCTCAAGAAGATATTGTGTGATCGTAGCTGGAAAAGAAAATGAACATTTACAGTGTTTCCTCAATAGATGTCCAAACCTCCAGTCACAGTGCCATTCTGGGTAAAGTAGATCTCTAAGAACTTTCCAAATCGACTCGAATTATCGTTCATGACCGTCTGGGCATTTCCAAACGCTTCGAGTAGCGGATTCACCTAAAAATATAAATTAAATTAATTAATTAATTTAATTAGGCCTACATTAATGATCTGATATCCCAATGACGGCTGATTCGATTTGCACGAACGCAAGAGCTGTTGGACGAAAAACTTTGTCGTCTCCGTTTTTCCGGCGCCCGATTCGCCGCTCACGACGCAGCACTGGCTCGTCGTCGTGCGTCGGAGCGCCTGGTACGCCGCTTCGGCGATCGCGTAGACGTGGGGCCGTCGAAAGACGCGATCTTCCGTCGAACGATATTGCGATTGAATCTAGGTGTAGTAATTGCGGTTTTTCTTTCTTTTGAGCGCGTTTCTAGGCGTTCTTACGTCTTCGCTGTAGAGTGGAAGGCTTGCGAAGGGGTTTAGGGCCACTAGAATGTCTCCGATGTACGTCTACGAGAGAATTTCGCTTTTCGTTCGCTTTTATCTTCGAAAATCGGCTCGAATCTCACGTAGATTATTTTCTCCGCATATCGACGCTTGAGATGAAGCAGAAGAGACGACTCGTTAAGATCTGAGAGCGTGGCAAGATCGTCGAACGAGAGACTATCGATCGACATTGCACGTAGTCTGGAGGCCACACCCTTCGCTCGGGCCTATGCCACGGTCACGTGCAAGGGTCAGGTGACCTGACTACATTGCACGCGCGTGAGCGTGACGTCTCCACCGTGCGCGCGCGACGCGATGACGACTCCCTTGCCGAAGCTCGTCGCCGTTACTCTCATCCGAAGTCCCATCGGACGACCCCACTGGGAGAAGAGAACTCTCAAGGCGCTGAATCTCACAAAACTGCATCGTACAGTCGTCCACAAGAACACGCCGTCGATCGCGGGGATGATTCGTCGCGTCAATCATCTGGCGCAAGTGAAAGAGGTGAAAATACGCGACGAAGCGTCATCTATTCGCGGACCGAGACTGCTGAGCAACGGAGACTTCTATAATGCTAGCACATGAAACAGTTAATTAGTAACGAATTACAAAAAAACGTAATTTTTCAATAAAAGCTACAATCACTATATCTCTTCTTTGAATTCTTTTACGGTTACGGTCAGTGAACCGACGGTCACGTCGGTGATGGTGACGCGATTTTGATTAGCAAATGCTTTTTCCTTCGCGGTTTCATACAGATCGACGATCTTTTTGACCGAGACCCGTTTACTTTTCTTCGGCGACGACTCGACGCGTCGCCTATAGGTTCCCTTTCGCCTGGTGAGTCGAAACTAAAGAACTAAGCGTAACGAAACTCAACTTGACCAAGCCCACGCACTCTAGTATGGCGCCTTTTTGTCGCCTGCAAAACATTCAGTTTATTGCGTTCTTCGGACAAAGTCTTTCGACGCGCCGCTCTAATCGAGAAACGATTGACTGATTGGGCTCGTTTGGCTCTACGGCTAGGTACTGTACCTTTGCTTGTAGCTTTCGAGAAGTCGCGAATCGAGAATGTTCTCCTCCGGTTCCCACGTGTTGTGCCTGGAAAAGAATCTTCGAGCGAGCAATCCAGAAGACGCGTCGCAATCTCGGCTCACTTGTAGGACCAGCCGCGCCACTTGACGAGAAATTCTTGCCTGCCCTGCGCGCGCGAGAAAAAAAAACGAAAACGAGCGCTCGATTGCGATCAATGGCGCCCTCCCGTCCAATCGAACCCGACGTAGACGCTGTCCGATCACCCGTTCGGCGGCGTAAACGCTGGGGCCGACGCTCGACAGCGCTCGACGCGACATCGAGGGGAAAAAGGACGCACGCTACATCTGCGTCACTTATATATATATCTCGTGTTATAAGACAGACAATGGGAACACAAATTCGTCTAAAGGTGTACAGGACTACACACTACTGCACTCATATATTATTACCAACGCAATTGAATTCTAAGTGTTTCTAATAGTGATCAAATGCTTCTCCTTTTCCAACGGCAATGTCCCCGTACGCCTTCTCCTGTTTCAAACTCACCACCTGATTTCTCGACAAAACGAGCAGAGCGTAGAACTTGGCAGCGACTTGCGATCGCGAGTGATTTCTCACCATCCCAAAAAAACTCACCGTCTCGTCGTCCGACTTCATCTCCGTCCTCAGCAACGCGACCATCTTCTCCGTTCGCTTCGACCACCGTCTCTCCTCGAGCTCCTCACTCCCAATTTCTCCCTCCCCTTCCTCGACAACGTCCTCCTCCTCCTCCTCATTCTCATTGACGTTGTCATGATCCATGTCCCCCCCAGGAACAGAAGGACCCTCTGTTACCTCGTGAATCGTAGCAAGGGGCGATCCAACGTCGTCTAACTGCAGTCCTTCGTCATCATTTCCTTCAGGCTGTAAGACTTCCTCATCATCATCGTCGTCATCATCAGAATCCGATAAAACCATGAGCCCGTTTTCGAGGACGTCGTTGCGCGGCCATTCGTTGCGACGAAACGGATTCGCTTTCCGTGGACCCGGCTTTGGAACGGCTTCGATCAAATCCGACGTATCAGCCAACCAAGCGCGATAGGACGCTCGTTCCACTTCGACGTCTTCATCGACTTGCGTTGCCCTTTTCGTTTGCTGTTGATTGACGGAGAAGTCGGCGACGCGACGCTTTTTCGCCGGCGGCGGCTTAAAGGCGTCCAAGTCGAGACGCTCGATTTCGGACTCCTGCATTTCGTTTTCCTCTGGAATGATTGCGTCGAGATTGGGATCGTCGAGACCCGGCTGATCGACGTCGAATTCGCCGCCGCCGCCGCCGACGTTGCCGTCGTCGGATATGTGCATCGTCGACTTTCGACTCTCCTCCGGCTCGTTGCTGACGTCCTCTTCGAGAAACATATTCATGTCAGCGGGATCGCCAAATTCGGGTTGCATGAGTTCTTCGAGGCCGTTGAGAGCGCGTTCGTCTTGCATCATAACGCTGTCCGTCTCCTCGAGTCCAATATCTCCAAAACCATTAGTCCTAGAAAAAAAAAGAAAATCTCTATATAAGGAATCAGGTCAGTAAACAGTGTTAGCCTCCACTATAGAGGATACATGCATACATATAGAAATAATATTTTAAGTTTTTTATTTAAATTCTATGAATGATGAAATTCCATTAAAACTAATTTTGACCAATGTATATTTTCTTATTTATTAATCTCTTGTGGTCTTGCTTTTTTTGTAATGATACCTATAATTATTTTTCAATTAATTTTATTTATGAGTATACATACACACACACACACACACATATATGTATGAGCTAGTTTTTACTTACTCTTCAGTCGGAAGAACGGGCACGTCGAACGTCTCGTCGTCGAAATCGTAAAAGGCGTCCGGCAGCGTAACGGCTTTCGTCGCTTTCGCCGCGTTGACGGTCGCCTTTTGGATGGCGGCGGGCCGAAGACCGCGTTTGACTTTGGCTAGCGCTTCGCGACAGTCTACTAGCAAGTAGGCGAGCTTGCGATCGTAGATGCGAACGATTCCGACGAGTAAATGGCTCGACGTTCGAAGGGCGAGATTGTATTTGTTCGTCAGAATCGCTTCGATCGACTCGGCGATGTTCGTTTCGACGATTTGCGCTTTGGTGAGCTTTTTCTCTGAGTGCGCCGCGAGCCAGACGCGAGCGAGCGGGCCCTTTCGGCCGAGAACGACTTCGGTGTAGAACATTTCGGGCTAAATTTCGACTGGGCGACACCGTTTGAGCGTCCGGACAAGATCGACCGCGCACGGCAACGAAGTCGTACACTCCCGGCTGTTTGTTCGAATATACGGGAACTACAATTTGTATGACGTATGAGGGAGCAGAGCTTATTGATTATCAAGTACCTAATTTTATTTCAAAGTTTGCACCTAAGCTAACAAAGTTCAGGAGGTGGAGCACTTTCAGGAACAGATCCCAGTGTAAATTTGTTTGATTTAAACTGTTCGAGATCAGCAGCTGAAATCGAACTCACGCTATGTGTCTCTTGAACAGGTGCTGGAGCCTCAGATTTCTGACTAAAAGTTCCATTATTGAGTCCTGTTTGCAAAGAAACGGAGTTCACAGTATTGGCAGGGTTGACTCCTGTACGGGTATATAATAGTAAAGAAAAACTGCGCCACGCTTGTAATTATTTTACCTGTACTCCGACTTTCAAAAATACCTAAACCTGGAGGAGAAACTTAGAGAAAATAATTAAAGCTCCCAAGTGCGACACAGATTAATTTTTCCTTTACTAGGATTGCTTGGATTTGTCTGAACGGCAAAGGGATTATTGGCTGCTTGCTGTGCAAGAATTCCCTGCTGAGGAAGCGAGCCTCCAGGTAGTATTCCACTTGAAACAGCAGCCGGCTGGGACTGCTTGTAAGAACCTGACATAATAGCCTCCTTGCAAAAGAGAATACCGATTGAGATTATTTATATTTACTGCAGGGCATTTACTATTTGTTCTTTTATTTTTCTCTCCATTCGCTTTACACTATGTCTTTCCATTACATTTGCTTGAATCAGCTGCTTCAGAGACCGCTCCTGCACACAGAAAAATTTGAGGAGAGACAGAGCAACAGATAGATAGATATTCAAACATAAGCCAGTAGTGTCCCAGTTGCTTTTGCCTTGTACGCTTCCCATCGCACCTCTTCAAAGCACATCTCTTCAAAATCTGAATAGAAAATTCAAATTTGAGGCTGGCACTGTACAACAAAGCCACGTGTTCTCACCTCCTATACAGGGTTTGTATCGTTCATACGAATATGAAGACAATGGCCAAATTGAACTATCCCAATCCGTCATATCAGTTCGAAGAGTAGTCCTATGCCAAAAACGACAACGGTAAACGGACAGAAACGAACCAAAAAAAGGTCGTCTGACTCTATTTCGCGCATCTCTGCCTGTTTAGGTCCCGCACTCCAATGGTATCTTGAATTTTGCTTAGTGGAGCTCCATCTACAAACCAATAACATAATCAATTGACGCCAAAACACGAGATCGACTTCTAAAAAGGCTCTATTTTTACCTCTGGTCATAGCCACCCTGGTAGTGCCCCTGGTAGTGCCCCTGGTGATATCCTCCTCCTCCACCTCCTCCTCCTCCCCCTCCTCCTCCTCGATTTTCGTATCTGTTCTGATACGCTCGTCCTCCGTCGCCTCTGGCTTCGTCGCCGAGGACTGCGTAGCGATTCTGAGAGAATAAATGCCATCGTTCATGCTTGCTTCTGCTTTTTCGCTGACCTGGCCGCGTCCCCAACTGTTGTCATCTGCAGGAATCGTATTCGGATCGTTCGAGCTCGAGTTTTGGAACGCTTACGGTAGGATCTGCGATCGTCGTGAGCGTAACGGCATCGATCGCCGAATTTGCAGTTGCCTGCCCTGTAAAACCTGCAAGGCTGAGCCATGATTGCACCCGGGGACGTACGCTACTCCTACGTGTGTAGTAAAAAAGTGAGTGGTAAAAAAGTGAGATACCTAAAACACTAAAAGTCGCACTTACTATGCAACTCCTGGCCTTGTGAAACAACAGAAGTCGAAAACATAGAAAAAAACGTTCTTGATTTCTGCAGTAGTCATACTCAAAGTTTCGATCCTTTCAGCAATGGTCTCAGGTATTTATAGTACCCGTCAGAAACCTAAAAAAGCTAACGTTAAATTCATTTCTAATCCGTTCTATAATCACCTCTTGTTTGTTCAACGGTGAGTTCTTCGCCGATCGCAGCAAGTGGGTATAGACATCGCCGTCGTATCTACCAAGTACAGAGCGGAGTATGAAATCCGGTAGATCAAATGCATCCACTAGAGCCACAGCTTCGGGCCTAAGAATGCATTTTAATTCTATAAGTACGCTTTAGAGCGACGGCATGCCTGATCAGCTTCAGTAGTTCAAGGGTCTGTTCGAGAGCCATTTCCGCGTGCTGGGGTGTCAAGGCTCCAGTCTGGGAATTGTTAGTAAAGGAAAAATCTGTACTATAGATATTCGGACCTGCAAAAAGCTTCCGGATTCTTCTACGATCCCGTGCAGGGCTTGGAGAGTTGCGAGCATCTTTAGAACGCGCTGCACGCCAAACGTGCACACCTTTGAGGCAGCTGTTTCAATGAAAGTTTTCACAGCGAACAATTGACAGTGGGCCTATATTTGCAAGTGAAGGAAATTGAGGGGAGAAGAAAGAGAGAAACTCTTACTTTTGCGCAGGCCACGAGTTGAACAGAGGAAGCGTTCCACGCGTCAAATGCTTCGCTGAATTTTTCCTGATTTGACTGAAACTTTGAAGCGGCTGCTTTGATTAATCTATGATAATTATTTCCCGCGTGAATTCGTCTAAGTTTTAAACTTTACTGCTTCGCTCTGTTCTGATAGATTCCAATCAGAACCTCAGGTCGCGTTAGATCTGATGACTTGGCGATGCGAATTTCCTGCTCCTCCACAAGATACATCACTCCAACGGGCAACTTCTCTCCAGCAAAAGCACGCTGAGCACACTTCAGCAAATATCTAGAAAAAAAGGTCTCCCCACTGACTCAAAAGCTATCACAACGTACCTAGCAGTCTGTAGGAACAGCACGGTATTATCTCCTTCGTACGTTGTAGCCGGAGCATAGTCGCCAAACAAAGAGGGAAGACCACTAGCGGCCAAATAGCCGTGACCGCCACAGCATCGTCTGCAAACCTGAACAAGCGTAGATATGGTGCACATATAGAGGGTCTACTCACTTCAATGCCTGAAGCAGTGCGGTCCGACAACAGAGCCTTCATTCCAGCACTAGTTGCATGAAGCTACACAAATCTTACACGAGACAAAAATGCCTCTAATAGGTCATCGTTACTTCCGGAAGAATTTCAAAGTCTTTCTGGCTGAATTTCTCCATAGATTCCCTGTAGAAACGTAGCATGTAATCGCCAACAAAGGTGCCCGCGTAGGCGGCGGCAAGAAGCGAAAAGAGTTTGTATTGCTGCGTTTGATAGTCAAGGAGCTGTAGCTCCTCAGCACTAAAGAAATATCATATAGAAGAAGTATATACCTAATTTCTCTTTACCCTGGCTTAGGCTGAGTCTGTCGTCTGACGGCACTGTAGCGAATAGCAATTGTAACTGCCTTGGATAGAACGTAGCTGGACTCTCGACAGATGCCGGCTCGCACAAAAATCATAGTTCCGTAGATGAGCTTGGGACTTCCAACTCTGGAGTACTCGCCACTAGGAGACACCTGCATAAAAATGTTACTATAGGCGAAAAATATATTAATTAATTAAATACACCTGAAAATTCTTCATGAGCATCTGCATGCGAGGAATTCGAACGTTGTTCAGCTGCAAGAAACCGTTGTCAACGGCAGCATATCCCATTTTAGGGCCAATATCTCCAACCGTCACACCTGCACCATATAAGATCACGTGATATTGATTATATTGTCTTTAATTAAAAACCTGGCAGTGGAGTGTGATCCTCGAGACTTCTCAATTGGACTATGAAAGCGTGAGGTCCATAGTCCTTTCCCAGCGTTATGAGTCTGGCAATGAGCACAACATGAGTCGCCGTTTTCCCCACTAGAGAAAACTAATTTTATCACTATTAATTATTGGGAAAAGTTCCTACTTCCGCCTGCCCAGAATTTTGTTGACGTCACTGTTGGACTATTCAAGATAAATTCCTCGGTTTTGGGATCATAAGTCGCCGTCGTCTCTATTCCTCTCACATTGGTACCTTCATGGTGGATAAAGTTGCAATATCTCTATGTCATTCTATTGCACTCACCGTGTCCTAGTTCTGTCTGGGCGTACGATCCAATAATTCTGTAATCAACTGCCAGGGGCAGCCAACGATCCTGCTGCTCTTTAGTCCCTTGGCCCTTGCAATTAATAACTCTTTCACACGAAAAAGTTGAGTGAGAAATCACCTACTTTGAGTGTTGGTTCGAACATTGAATGATGAACCGAAAAACCAGTAGGAAACACTCCTAAAATCCTAAAAGAATACTCGAGGAAACGGTCATCTTTTGTGCTTTTATTACATTGAAAAGTCGCGTCGTTCTACTTCGCTTTTGAAGTTCATTCCTCGTTTCCACGTCGCTACTTGAGTGGCGCACTTGAGTCCTCGTTCGTAGTATTCCTTTCGATCCAAGTAGCAAATATCGTCGCCGACATCAAAATCATGATGGTTCAGAGCTTCTTTGACTAAGAAAAGGATAGCTACTAGCAGTTGAGCCAGATGACTTCCTACACGCTTTCTTTCGCCTTTCGTTAGCCTCTTTGCCGTAGATAATACTCGTTAGCTCTTCAACAACAAACGAGGCTTTCATTCGTTCGCTGTAGAGGTCGCGAGAAAGCATAGTGACCAGGCGACAGCGCTGGTTAGCGTGCACTGGGCCATAGAGCGATGTATTTTTTAATAACATTTTTAGAATAAAACATCGCCATCTCAAAAGCCAGGCGTCAGTGATATATTGTATTTATTTATTTATTTATGTCTCCTCTTGCCAAAGGAAAAATGACGTTGTGCTCCCAGACGCGCCCGGATAACCACGTGATAAACAAGGGGAAATGGCTGCAACGAAGGTTCCCGTTATCGGACGGCTACTACGAGTGTCGCCCGAAAAGCAGGACACTCTCATAAAGCTGGGCGTTCTTTCTATTGCCGCTATTCTATGTGAGATTCGACGATGCATTGTATTCTCCTTTGTCATGACGCCTCTCGTTTCTTCTAGCGTTTTCCACGCGCCTTTTTTCGGTTCTTCGATTCGAAAGCGTCATTCACGAATTTGATCCGTGAGTCGCACGTCGACGGGGGGGCCCCTTTCGAGGGCCGTTCGCTCTACAATATGCCACGTGTTCTCTAGCTACTTCAACTTCCGAACGACGCGCTTTCTCACCGAAGAGGGTTTCTACTCGTTTCACAACTGGTTCGACGATCGCGCGTGGTATCCGTTGGGCCGAATCATCGGCGGAACGATCTATCCAGGTAAATAAAGCGGCGTGGGCGTGGTCGACGCGAATACGCCGTTTTTTAGGCCTCATGGTGACTTCGGCGCTCTTCTATCACGTCATGCACTATTTCAATATCACTATTGCGATACGAAACGTGTGCGTTTTTCTCGCGCCGACTTTCTCCTCCTTCACCACGATCGTGACGTATCTTCTGACGAAAGAACTCAAGGCGAGAACATTTTTTCGCGAGTGACGTCAGAATTTGTGACGTCAGAATTTTTTTAGGATGCTGGAGCTGGATTGGTCGCGGCTGCTATGATTGCCATAGTGCCAGGTACGACGGCGAGGAAAGGGTTCCCCTTTACTAAGTATGTACGAATCTAAGGCTATATCTCGCGTTCTGTTGCTGGCTCGTATGACAATGAAGGCATTGCCATATTCTGCATGCTCCTCACCTACTACACGTGGATCAAAGCAGTGAAAACGGGCACGATTTTTTGGTCGACTTTCTGCGCTCTTGCCTACTTCTACATGGTAAGTAACCGAGATAAGATAAAATAATTAATTATTTTTTAATAAATTTAGGTCTCCTCCTGGGGCGGCTACGTTTTTCTCATCAATTTGATTCCCATGCACGTCCTTGCCTTGATGGCAACAGGCCGTTTTACTCATCGCATCTATGTAGCTTATTCAGGGGTAAGTGAAGTTAGTATTAGAGAGGATGCATACGTATATATCTCCTTATGTCTTTGCGCGCACACAATTAAGCCGGCCGTTTTTCCATTTGCGTTGGATTTCGGTGACTAGATGTGCGTACACGATTCCCAGCATGACTTGTTTGACTGGCCTGACTCTCGCTACGTAGTCGAAACTGGTCCTGGGGTCTTGCTACATGAGGAACTCTTCCTTAGGTTTACGTCTTGGGTACGATTCTATCCATGCAAATTTCTTTTGTCGGATTTCAGCCTGTTCAATCGAGCGAACACATGGCGGTTAGTGAGGACCCTCCGCGTACTTTTTTCTCTATGTGTTTCTCCCCAAAAGGCTTTGGGAGTGTTTGGTCTCTGCCAAATTTATTCATTTATTGATTACGTGAGATCGAAGCTGAGTGCCGACGCCTTTCAAACGCTGTTTAAAACCGTCGCCGCCGTTGTCGGCGGCGTAGTTGCCGTCATTGCCCTTGCGTTGCAATTCAGCGGAAGTAGGGAATTAATTAAATATTTTGGTAGGGGGTCTCTAAAATACTTTTATTAGAAATTTCTCCTTGGACCGGTCGTTTCTATTCGCTTCTCGATCCGTCGTACGCGAAGAACAATATTCCGATTATCGCCTCGGTTTCCGAACATCAGCCGACAACGTGGTCGTCATTCTACTTCGATTTGCAGGGCCTAGTCTTCATGTTTCCTGGTATAAAGGCATATACACGTACATCTATTTCTAAGCTTTTTTCTTTCTCTTCTCAGTTGGCTTATATGTTTGTTTCAATAAGCTGACTGACGCCAATATCTTCATCATTCTCTACGGCGTGACGAGCATTTATTTCGCCGGCGTCATGGTTCGTCTTATGCTCGTTCTCGCGCCCGTCATGTGCATCCTTTCCGGCATCGGAATCTCGTCCATTCTCACCGCCTACATAAAGGCAAGAAAGAATTTCAAAAAATCATTTTTACGTTCGTTTTTTCCCCCCCCAGAATGTCGATGCGAAAAAAGTCGACAAGAAATCGAAGCGCGCCGACTCCAACTACCCGGCGAAAAATGAAATCGGCTTAGTGGTGGTGGGCATTGTAGCAGCTGGCCTTATAACGTACACATTCCACTGCACTTGGGTACACAATTCTAGTCGGAAAACGAGGGTGGGATCAAAACTATAGGCGTTACCTAGGTTACCTCCGAGGCGTACTCGTCTCCTTCGATTGTTCTCGCCGCTCGTCAACACGACGGTTCGCGCATCATATTTGACGATTTTCGAGAGGCTTATTATTGGCTGAGACAGAATACCCCAGAAGTGCGTTGACTATAAGAGAAAAACCCGTGCCTAGTCTTATATTGGCGTATAGGACGCTAAAGTGATGTCCTGGTGGGATTACGGCTATCAGATAACGGCCATGGCAAACAGAACGATTCTAGTCGACAACAACACTTGGAACAATACTCATATCTCCCGCGTAGGCCAGGTATAGACATAAGAAGCGTGATATTAGAGGCAGAAAAAGAGAATCCTTTTAAATACATCAGGCGATGTCCTCCCCCGAAGAAAAATCCTACGAAATCATGCGAGAATTAGACGTCAGCTACGTGCTCGTCATATTCGGCGGTCTCACCGGCTACGCTTCTGACGGTGGGGGCCCCCTCTTCATAGAATTAATTTTCTAAGTAACCTGGGTTGTTAGATATTAACAAATTCTTGTGGATGGTTCGAATTGGCGGCAGCACGCCGACGGGGGAGCACATCAAGGAGCACGACTACTACACGCCGGCGGGGGAATTTCGCGTGGACAAGGAGGGATCGCCGACGCTGCTCAATTGTCTCATGTATAAGATGTGCTACTATCGATTTGGGCAGGTCTATACGGAGCAGGGCAAGCCGACTGGATACGATCGAGTGCGCAATGTCGAGATTGGAAACAAGGTTTATTTCTTTATTTTTTTCTGGGATTTGAATATTTCTTTTAGGATTTTGAGTTGGATGTTTTGGAGGAGGCCTATACCACTGAGCATTGGCTTGTGCGCATTTATAAGGTGAAGGATTTGGATAATAGAGGCAATTAGAGGAGATGCGCGTGCCTGTGCCCTATTTTGGCTTTTTGACGTGTTCGTGTGCCTTTGTCTCTACGAAAGTAAAAAATTGTCCGTGTGTATTAGGGGAGGGAACAGCGGAACAGTCCCAGCTGTATAAACAGCTGGGAGTGGACTATGTACCATGATAGTTCTTAGCGAATTATTGTGGTTCATAGTACACTTCACATCCTGTTGCATTACTAGTAGTACAACAATGGGGTGGGTTCCACTATACAAATGACCTTCGTATACAGTTGGGATAAGTACCATGATAATTCACTGTGAATTATTGTGGTTCAAAGTATTGCCGTACAGTTCATATCCTGTTGCATATACATAAGCCCTAGTACAGAGACCTTGATATAATCTGGCTCTAAGGAGATTCATGCTGCAGTCACTTTATTTATTATAGCCAGCTAACAATGTCAAATCCTCAGGTTTAGCAGTTGATAATAATACAGGCTTCAACGTGCAAACGTACATGTACTAAATCTACAAGTTTTAAGGCAGTGATTGGCCAACTGGCCGCCGGGTGAGACCCCCTCTATTCTTTACATTCTCAATCCGTGTCGCACATGTCAAACAGGTCCGCTATGCCTTCGGACTCATCCAGAGAGAACAGAAACCCTGGATCTTGAACGGGAGACAAAGGAATGAAAGGAATGTCAGCAACGTCATTGCTTTCGCATAGCGATGACGACAACAAATCCTGTGGATTGGTCAATGAATTCATAATATGATCCGGAGTCTTGAACGGACTGTTATTGACCCACGAGGGTAATTTCGTTGGACTGTCGAAGGCGTTGCGAAGCAATTGGGGTTGTTCGAGAAACGCCATTCCGTCCGTGAGCTGTTGAGGATCGAATTGATTGAGAACTTCTTCTAGTTGATGATCTGTTGTCGTTTTGTCTTTTTCCTCGTCGTCTCCATCGTCTTCTCCGTCTGCGAGGATGTGAGCTTCGTCGCTGTCTGGGCTATTCGGACAGAGGAATGCGTCGATGGGACCGCGACTGCTCTTCAGGTAAATTTGAATGTCCTAACCCCACCCACATAATAGTTACTCTAATTCCTCATTATGTACATATACGTACCTGATCCGGTTCCGGGACCTCTAGTCGCGTTTCTGGGGGCGCTTTTATAGCAATGACTTGTTGATTTTGAAGCGTTTCTAAGGACCGAATGTCACTGTATGTGACATAGGCAAACGTATGGGGAGAGGGTCGTCAAGGGCAACAACATTCCCAGACGCCATTACAATAAAATTTTTTTTGGTAAAGGATATTTTAGATTCTCTTGATTTTCCGTCAATTCTTTGAGAATATTCTGCGAGAGGCAAATCAAATCGTCGAGATTCGTCTCGACGCTATCCATTTCGTCGATTTCGGCGGCGAGCGCCGTCTGTCTAGCGATTTCTTCGCGAGTCGTCGACTTCGTTTCGCCGCGCTTTCGCGTTCCCCTAGAAACGTAGGGGAAAAAAGGGGGCGGAGTCGATTGATTTCTTTCATCGACCATTTCTCTTCCTTACACCCATTGGACGTTGTTCTTCGTGCGTTTCTCGATGAGACCGACGCCTTCGAGAACGTTCGTTATGTCGTAGATGCGGCGTTTTTGGACGTCGAGTCGTTCGGCGGCGCTGTTCAAATCGACGACCTTTTCGGGCGAATCGTGCATGAGTTCGAGAAATCGTTTCGTCAAGAGTCCGAGCGATGTGTCATAGCGCGTTCGCTCGCGCGGCGACCGGCCTGTGCGAAACACAGGCTCGAAGGGGGGCCCCCTTCCCCCACCCACTCGTTTCTAACCGTAAGGACTCGTCATCGACGACGTACGACGTCGACGACGATTGCGCGGCGTTTTGAAGACGTCTCCCGAGCTCGATCGATCGAGATTGAGCCTTCGCTTCGCCTTGGACGACGAGAAAGAGAGAAAAGGGAGTCAGCCATTGTTAGGTCGGAAGCCCGATAAAATACGTAGTTATACGCGAAGCGAGAACGTAATCGTCGCCGCATCTCCTCTAAAACCTGCGCGTGTACCTGCGGTCGCGTCGTGGGAGCCGATCGCGTCGCGCTCGGCGTGTATTCGTCCGATATGTCCGAGAGAAAGTCGTCGATGTCGTCTTCGTCTTCGACGACGTCGATCGAGAAGCTGAGACGCCGCGTCGCCGGCGTACGGCTCGCCATTTCTGCTGCCGCACGCGCGCGCGCAGGCTACAACGAGGAATCGTTTGGGTAAGCTTGAGGCGGCGTCGGGGCGACGAGACGTCCAGACGTAGCGGCGATCTAGGTGACTTGACGCGACGGCTCGACTATTCTGACAGGCTCGATTGTTATCAAAAAACGATTGGAAAGAACAATCGGTGACAGTCCTGTCAGTTGATAGAGCCGAGAAAAGCACGATTGGTCGGATTCGTGCGGATTGCCTTTCGAAGGATATCGAACTATTTTCGCGGGTCGATTGAATGGGCGCGCCAAAGTCGAAGGAACCCGGACACAACGTTAGCGTGCGGTGTGCGAAAAATGGCCGACGTAGCGAGTCGCAAAGCGGCGCCTGCTCACAAGGAAGTCGCAAACCCGCGCGAAGGGGCATCGACCGTCGAAACGGCAGGATCCTCGTCACCAGGGATCGTTCGTTCTCAATCGGGGTCCCGAAAGGCGTCCGCGGACCCCGCGAAAAAATCAAAGGCCGAACTGAAAGCAGAACGTCGAGCAAAGCAGGAAAAACAACGAGCGGCAAAAGGACAAGCCAAGGACGGCTCGGCGGAGAAAAAAGAGACAAGTTCGATATAAAAAAAAGTAGTCTACGCATTCTACGAGTCTTCTAGGCGGCGTTTTACCCAAACTAAGGGTTCCTTCAAATATTCAAGTAGACGATAAAAAGCAACAGGCGAAAGTAGCGAAAAAATTGGCAAAACTTCACGTAAAATAAAAATATTGGATCAGAACGTAAATTATTCTATTTTAATTAATTAATTATTAAAGGCGCCGCCGAGAACGGAAGTTGCACGGCAGGTTGGCATGTTTTCACATCTTCACCAATTTCGAAGAGAAGACTCTCTAACGTCTCATTTGAGGTGAGGAGAGCATTCCTTTTATTTATTTATTTATTTCTACACCGTTTCCTTAGCTTTAATTCAGATGGTATTCATCCAGCCATACTCAAACTTGGTCTCCAGTATGCAGACGGTCTAATATGCGGTTCCAATTCGCGTTGCATTGCCATGTTGAGTGCATTCAAGCAGGTAAACGAGAGGAAAAACTAAAAGAAAAAATCTAATTCTCTCTTCAGGTATTTCAAGACTATTCAACTCCTCCTCAAAAAGATCTCGCTAGAGACTTGGAGGTGAAAATCAAGCCATATATAAGGTAGTCTGTCTTTCTTTTTTTGCTATGAATGACGTGAGATTTTTCTTTTCAGTTTTCTCAGCCAGTGTCGTCCTCTTTCCGTTAGCATGGGTAACGCAATCAAATACATCAAACTTCGTATAGCCACAATTCCTCCTGAAAAGCCAGAAAACGAGGTATTGTATAAATCAGAGATCACGGCATTATTAGAATATATTACAAGAGAGTCGCTTGGCCAATCTCTTGTAATTTCACTGTAATTTATTACAAAAGAGATTCGGTTGGCCAATCTCTTGTAATTTCACTGTAATTTATTACAAGAGAGTCGCTTGGGCAGCCTCTTGTAATTTCACTGTAATTTATTACAAGAGAGTCGCTTGGCCAGCCTCTTGTAATTTCACTGTAATTTATTACAAGAGAGTCGCTTGGCCAATCTCTTGTAATTTCACTGTAATTTATTACAAGAGAGTCGCTTGGCCAATCTCTTGTAATTTCACTGTAATTTATTACAAAAGAGATTCGGTTGGCCAGCCTCTTGTAATTTCACTGTAATTTATTACAAGAGAGTCTGTTTGCCAGCCTCTTGTAATTTCATTAATTTTACATAGGCAAAAGATGAACTGTGTGACGCAATTGAGACATATTTGCGCGAGAACATCATTCTTGCCGACCAGGCAATTTCGTTGACGTACGCTCAGAAGAAAATCAATGACGGTGACGTCATATTGACCTACGCGTGGCAAGTCAATTCGCTCCACAGCTTTTCTCTCTCTCTCTAACGATGTATTTCCAGCTCATCGATTGTTCTCAGAGTCCTAAAGGATGCTCATGATAGCGGTAAAAAGATACGCGTCATCGTCGTTGATGGAAGACCAAAAATGGAAGGTACGTATACTTATATAAACACATGTAGTTGACTCACAGCAAGAGATCTAATTAGGACTAAGGAAATAGACAGTCTCCTTCAATGACAATGAATTAAATATACAACAAGAGTTTATGTATCTCCTAGGCAAGGAATGCGTACGTCGTCTCGCCAGACACGGAATTCCCTGCACATACGTCCTCATCAACGCCGTCTCATACATAATGAAAGAGGCGAGAAATAACAGAGAGCTCCCCAGGAGAAATAGCATTAATTCTCTCCGTCTTCCTCCCCCAGGTATCCAAGGTGATTCTAGGTGCACACGCTCTCCTTGCAAACGGCTACGTTCTCTCGCGCGTCGGCACGTCACTCGTCGCCATGGTGGCGAGCTCGTCCAACGTTCCCGTTCTCGTCTGCTGCGAAACGTACAAATTCTGCGATCGCGTTCAAACCGACTCATTCGTATTCAACGAACTGGGTAACACTTGACCTCTTTGCGGGGGGACGAAAGGGGGTGAGAACGGCACAAAATCCTGTTTTCTTTCAGGCGACCCAGACGATCTCAAGTGTCAGCGAAACGGCGGCGACGTTCTCGACGGCTGGAAAGACGTCGCTCCCCTAGGCCTACTCAATCTCATCTACGACGTCACGCCGCCCGATTTCGTGACGACGGTCATAACAGAGGTAGGCATGATACCGTGCACGTCCGTACCCGTCGTTCTGCGAGTCAAACACGCGCTCATGGGTCAGTCGTAGGGTAGACGGGAGTTTATTATTATTAGAATTATTAGGAGACATTACCGATGGGATCTCACATGAAAAGGCACACACATTGAACGCACGATTATGTAGATACTTGCGGGGTGACGGGCACGCGCTTCGTATTCGATGGCGACGTTTGCTTGCATTCCTGCACTGCAGGAGGAAAGAGGGGCTCGTGAGAAAGCGACCACCTCTGTTTTTTTTTCAAACAAATGTAAATGCCGGTGAGGAAGCGTCGTTTGTCCTCGTCGTTTTTTTAGAAGACGAGTTCGCCGCCGCCGCCGCCGCCCCACGGCATGTACGACGATTTTGTCGTTGCATTGCCGCCGCCGGCGACGCCGGCTCCACTCGCATTCGCACTCGCTCCGCCGCCCGATGACGTCACCGAAGGAAAAGCTGGCGACATGTAGGGAAAGTCGGTAAATTTTAACGGCGAGTTTCCGGATCCTCCCGTCGACGGCGTTGGCGGGGCTGGCGCCGACGGATCGGGTTGCTGTGGCAACGGCGGTGGAGGCGGCGGCTGTTTGGGGGCACCGAAATAAGGCGCATAGATAGAAGAGCCCGGGGTGAGATTGCGAATGTCCATGGGGTGAAAACCGGCTGTCGATGTTGCGAGAGGTCTCGCAGCGGGGGGCGTGGCAGCTGCTGCTGCGGCGGCCGCTGCCGCTGCAGCCGCTGCGCGATGATGATGGTGATGCGGGCTGAGAGGCCACGTGGCGGCAGCAGCGGCAGCGGCGGCGGCGGCGGGATGAACGCTGGCGCGCGCCGCGGCGGCAGTCTGAAATTGCAGTTGAAGGGCTTCGCGCTGAGCGAAATACGCCTGGAGATGAGTCATGAGTCGCGCGCGTAGCGGATCGCGCGCGTCGAGGCCTTCGACCGATGATAGATAGCGCGCGACCTCGGAGGCGCACTCGCGAAATCCGAGCGATCGATAGTCGAAGCATTGGCTGTCGGGAAAGGGCGCGTCGGCGCCGTTCCCGGCAGCGCCCCCGCCGATGCCGCCGCCTCCGCTCATTTTACCGTCGAGTTTTCCCTGGTGTAGCATTTTGAGATGATCGACAGTCATTTGTAGTATCTCGGCCTTTTCGAGCTTCGACGATCCCTTAGATATAGAAGATGAGCGACGCCGAACATATCTCTAACGATAAGCTCCTAACCTGTTTTTCAAAAGCGGCCGGAACAAGTCGTCGTAGTTCGTTTAGACTGCTATTTATCCGGTCGCGTCGTCGTTTCTCGATAATCTATAAACGCGGAGAGTGAATAAAAAATCGAAGGGGGAGGTCGCGTGCTAAGCTCGTGTCGCGTGAAGCCTAATTCGTGCGACGTTAGGGCTTCGCGTTACGCTTGTTTTTCACGTGCAGACACCGACGTACCCCTCGTCGTTTTTTTCGCGTCGCCTGGTGCTCGCCGGCATCTTCTCGACTTCCTCCTTCGGTCGTTTCGCTGCACGCGTCGAGTAAAGCGAATGAGTCGACGCGTGTCGCGTCATTTCGTCGTGTAACAGTGTACCTTGGACGAACGCCGCCGGAATCGATCGATTCGTCCTCGCTATCGGACTCGGAATGCTTTCGTTTCATGATTCTTAGAGTGGGCGGGTGGCGAGCGTCGTTCGTACACGATCCGTGCGACGGGCGCGAGGGAAGTGACGACGATCGGTGGGGTTGTTGCGGCTTTCAATGGGGCGTACGACTGCAGCGTGTGCACGAACCCAGCAGGTGGTAATTAGCGGTGACAAATTAAAACGTTCGCACGTCACCTTAGCACGCTTCGCGACCGCCGACCATTGGTCGACGCGCTAATCGGGCACTCCGACGCAAGCCGAACGCGTGCGCCATCATGGGAAAGACCACAATGGAAGTCGAGCCTACGCTAACATCCGGCCGGATAGGCTGCACAAACAGGACAATTAGACGCACGAGAGCACACCCTTTGTACGTATATGGTCGAAACGGGGTCGTTGTCGAGGACGAACGCGTCCATCGCAACGGCTCAACATCGGACGTTTGACGAACCGAGGCCGGATTACGATATGAATGCCAGCACGTGCGCCGGCGACGGTAGATAAGACGAGTTTCGAGAAATCGCGTGCGTAGCGTGGCACCGGACCCACGCTCACTAATCGATGGCGTTTGTTACTCCCCTTGGCAGCCCTTAGGGGGGCGTAATCGGGACACGTGCACGAGATTCGCGCTCCCTTTGCTCTCTCTGCACGGTTCGGTTTCTAGGGGCTTGTAGCGCAAACATAATAACATCGTCCGACGGTTATCGGCGATTAGAAGCGCCACCGCATTGGTAAAGAGGACTTCAAGAGGAGGCGTGGTGAGTTTGCACGTGACGCGCACAGACCTTACGTTCCGCGAGCATGTGCAGATCCTTGGGCCTGTGCTAATCAGTACGGAGAAGGCGGGGGGAGGATTTGGAATGACAATCAGACTAAATACGCTGGGGCAGACCTACCGCCACGCGGCCGACACAGACACCCCATGCATACTATCGTTTTATTTAATTAATCAAAAGTTCGGCTTCGGCTTCTAGTAGCGTGCTATGTTTACTATGACCCAGAAAATGGCCAGTCATTTCTAAATCGATAAGTTTCACGTTAACGTGATCGTTTTGCTTGAATTCACTAGACGAGAAAAAAGGCGCGAATTCTTTCTGGAGGTTTTTATTAGCGTACGCTAACGTTTTAGATTGTTTCGGCTTTTTTACGACCGCGTAGAATTTGAGGCCGACGTCGACAAAAATATCGTCACCTATTATCCGAACAATTTTTCCCGATACGATTTTTCGCGGAGAAGGGCCGAGACGAGCCAATTTCGACTGTCGAAACATTTCAGCAAACGAGGGCTCTTCTCCGCGCTTTTCGTCGGTCGAGAATATTCTACTTGCGTAAAAACACTGCGTTGACAGCCGCGAGACGAGAGAAAGTCGAACGCGAGCAAGAAAACTCATTCTGGAATTTTCGCGAAACGCGCGCTAGACGCTACGAACGGCGACACGCAGGGCGACACGTGGCTGCATAGATATCTCTCATATATATACTCTCATGTATCTTCTATGGTCCGTGCATACATCAGAGAAAATATAGGGAGACATCAATGGTCCGTGTTCCCTGAATTCTAGCGCACGTTGGATGAAATGACAATGCCAAACGTTTTATTCTGCGAGACATGATAATGAACAAAATTCTACACGTACACGGTAAGTTTCACAAAGAGACAGTCATTTTTCACAAATGAACGCGTCTGAAGCTCCTCATGACTAATGAGATCTGCAAAACCGAGGCCACGTCCGCCTGGGGAATGGAAGCACTCTTCAATTTTTTGGTACTCATCAACTACAATTTTGCGTGTTTTGTCTTGTCTGTTCTGTTGCTGATCGATCACAGAGAATGAATAATTCAGCCTGAACGGCCACTGAATGAAATCATCATATTCTCCCTTCACTAAGGCCAGATATATTCCTACATTGTTAGCAGAACTATTAGGATACAGCATCATCTGAACTCTGTATCCTGGCACAGATACGTAAACCTTTTCACCAAAAATTATGTAGCCTATATCATCATGGGCTTTTTTCACGTGGACAGACCACTCGGTTACCTTCCAAAGGTAACGAACAGGCGCCTTTTCTTTCAATGCCTCTTCCATTTCCTTCATTTTCATGTGAGACATGGTCAGATGATTCTCAACATTTTCTTTAGTGTGCTGACCCATGTCTTTTCGCTTTGCAACGAAAGAGCAACCAGCATCTTCAAAAGGACATTTCATATACGTGTTGGGACAAGATCCATCGGCAGCCACGTGATCATCTTTCTGGCAGCGAACCAATTTTTCTCCGCAATTTTGCGGGCACATCATCGGAAACTGTGGACAATCACTGTTATGTTTCTTCTGGTGTCGGTGCTCGAACTTCCCATGGCAATACTGGCACTCATCTTCTCTTCGTGGACACTTCTCGACGTGCCTAGCCATATTTCGTCGCATAGCTTTTTTTCCACAGCCGAGGGAGCAAGACAAGAGCACTAATTGGCAGTGATCAGTATGATCAACGAGCTGTTGCAACTCCCCTTGCCATTCACATCCTGACGTGTGGGCGTTACACTTGGCTTCGAGACTCATCACATGACGCTTGATCGCGTTGTCGGGAAAAAGTTGAGCAGACTGCAATTCAGCTCGGCAAACAGGACACGCGAACGAATCTTTCTCTTTTCGGAGGGGCTCAAGACAAGTGCTACAAAATCGATGCCCACAGATTGTCTGCTGCGGATCTCTCAGCGCGACAGCGCAGATCGGACACTTCAATTCATCCGGTAGAGCGACGAACGCCGCATCGAACCCTCCGACGGAATCCACACTTTGCAAGCGCTTACGTTTGCGGTTGCGGGGAGTCTCCATGCCTGGCCAACCGTGAAGAAAACCGAAGAAAACGGATGCGTGAAGAAAAGCAACGTGCTGGCAGCGCGCGTTAGCTCAGCTACTTCCTGGCGAACATGACTTGCGAGATAGTGAGTTTCCAGTCGCTTTTCTCGCTATTTCCTCGACGTCGTCGACGTTTCTAGGTGAGCTTGGGATCGCATCCGTTCGGACCGTGCTTCCTTTTGAAGTTCAAAGACGTCACGCTGCTTCTCGATTGCGCGATCGACTTTTCGTCGCTCCGACACTTCCTTCCCATCCCACTCATCCCAAGGCAAGCCTTTTGCAAGCGAAACGAATCGACGATAACGTCAAATATCTCCTCCTCAGCCGAAGACTGGCTAATCTTCCAACACTGAAGGGATCGAGTCTTCCGAAGGAAATATCTGATAAGGTGAGAAAAATAAATTATTTATCTATCTAATATATCCCTTATAGTTAAAAGATGTTAACGGTCAGTTCTTTCTTGATGGACAACTCGAGTTCTGTATTGGTGAAGTAGGTCACGTGTAAACTAAAAAAATAGAAAAAAAGTCCTTGTTTCTTTCAGCTTGATGCCGTTAATTTGTCGACAGTGGATGCCATTCTAGTCACGTGTTATCAGAATATGCTGGGGCTGCCTTATATCACTGAGGTTTGCGTGGCCGGCCACGTGGTGGAAAAATCACTATAACTCCCTATGTTTATAGTACTTGGGATTCAAAGGAAAGGTGTACGCGACGGAGCCGACGATTCAGCTCGGTCAACAGACGATGCTCGAGCTTATATACATGGCGGGGAGAGTGACAAAACAACCGGTTTCCGACGAATGGAAAAGCGACGTTTTCAAAGGGTTAGTCGCGTGTGAACGAAATAATTAATAATAAATGAGTTATTTAGAATGCTTCCGTCTCCGCTGATGAGTGCTCAGCACGTCGATTTGTGGAAGCATTTGTATAGGTAAGAGAGACGTGGATATATAGATTGGCTTTTTTTAATTAAAACTGGATTAGTGAAACTGACGTCATGAATTCGCTATCTAAGATCCACAGTATTGGCTATTCTCAAAAGATCGTATGTTTTGTATATATGTACACATGTTTAATTATTGCGTTTTTCCTCTTATAGGATCTTCACGGCTCCGCTGAGATGATAGCACTCAGTTCTGGTTATTGTCTCGGAAGTTGCAACTGGCTGATACAGACAGCACATCACAAGGCATATAAAAAGAAAGGCCACTTCTCAAGCAACGTCCTTTATTTTCTATCTAGATTTCCTACTTGGCTTCGTCGTCTCAGTTCAGCACTCATCCTCTGGTACACGCACTCTCAATAATAAATAAGGACCTCATCATTTTCTCGCATAGCCATTGGATTGCAATCCAATGCGCAACAGCGACGTTCTCCTTCTCTCCGGCCTAACCGAAGTCCCAGCCTATTCGCCTGATGTAATGGTCGGCGAACTCTGCACAGCATTAGGTAGATCAACAATATCAATCAATATTAAAATATATTAGAATGCTCAGCAACGACTCTACGGAACGGCGGCAACGTTTTGGTGCCGTGCTTTCCGGCGGTACGTACGCAATCGTCGATTCGATCTAGTTCCGTCTTTAGAGTGACCTGACCCTTAGGGAGTTATCTATGATCTCCTCGAATGCCTTCCGCCTTATATGGACGGCATGGGATTGCAAAACGTTCCTATATACTTTCTCTCGCCTGCAGCCGAAACGTCTCTCGCCTATTCGAATATATTCGGCGAATGGTTAGTATAGAAATGATGGACACGCGTTTTTTTCCCTTCCCCTCTAGTGGCGTTCCCTAGGCTTTGTAAGCAGAGACAGGAAAAGATGTATCAGCCCGAACCTCCATTCTCCTACGCGGATGTACGAGTCCCATGACATAACAATGACTTCCTGGTCTCAAGATGTTGATATTTAGTTAATCAAGAGCAATCGTATTCGATTTTTCAAAAGCGTTTCCGACAGTATGACGACCCTCTTGTTTTTTCTCTCTCTCTAGTGTTGTGTTTTATAGGCGCTCTTAATTCGGTTTTTAAAACGCCGTGCGTCGTCTTCTGCGGGCATCCGTCGCTTCGTTGCGGTGACGTCGTTCACTTCATGGAAGCCTGGGGCGGAAATAGCCAGAACGCCGTTATATTTACAGGTCTCAAGAAACGAGGAGAAAAAAAATCGTATGGTCCTTATACTTTTTTCCCCCCCTTAGAACCGAATTTTCCTTATCACGAAGCCCTTGCACCTTATCAAGGCCAAAATCAGTCTTTGCCTATGCAGGTTTTATCCCGGAAGTTGACCGGCAGGATTATTTTCTACGCTTTTTTTCTAGTGTCTTTACTTTCCAATTGATCCTCGCCTAGATTTTCAACAAATTCGAAAACTGCTTAAAGATATTCAAGTAGACGTCCAACAAATCACTACATTTTTTTATATACAAAAATACTGTCTTTAGCCTAAGCATACTATCGTCCCCGACGCTTATCTTCGACCTCCTCTTCTTCATCCGCGAAGAATCGATTTAGTTTTGGAACAGGTGAGAAAATAAAACAAAATCTCGAGAATTAATAATTTTATTTGGAGGATGGTTCTTTA
The DNA here is from genome assembly GCF_947507565.1 of Oscarella lobularis. Taxonomy (NCBI): domain Eukaryota; kingdom Metazoa; phylum Porifera; class Homoscleromorpha; order Homosclerophorida; family Oscarellidae; genus Oscarella; species Oscarella lobularis. The sequence goes on along the minus strand of NC_089192.1, from coordinate 328,109 downwards.
TTGCCGTACACGCGCGGTCACGTCTGCTCTCTTCCAATGAAATTCCAATACGTCAGAGCGTCACTAAGTTCCAAAGTAAGTACGATCATCTCAAGAAGTCTGGGGAGTTGTATTTTCCCCTCGACCCAGTTGGCTCGCGATCTCGTGCCGCGAGAGATTCATCCCGGCGTTTTTGCCTCTTCTCTTAAAGCGACGATATACTCAAAGGACAATCGGCACGAATTGGGGAAACGGAGCGGTCGAGGCATGCCTCGTTTAGTTGGTAACGTATCTGTTGACAATTTAGTGCAGGACATAGAAAAGGTAGCCTAAGAAGCTATCAATAGGACATCTATTTATGTGTATTTTAAGGAGGGAGGCGTGCACGCTGAAATTGAAGAAACGAAACAGGGTTTCAGAATTATACTGGTTGGTATTTGTTTGTCTTTAGAGCCTCGATTACATGAGTTATTTATTTCTGTAGAATGACGTAATCGTGTCGCTGGAATTGAATAGCATTCAAATAACGTCGCACGGAAACGTCAGACTACGTCGTCAAATAATCCGCGCCCTAGAATCTCAACTACAAGCAATTTAATTAATTTAGTATACGAGTGCAAGTGAAGTTCTTTGTACGGTAAGTCTCTAGTCTATTGATTTCTCATCTATAACGAGTTTTTCAGTTTGAATAAAGTGCGCGAAATCGCACGTGACAAAGCGTCGTCACTGAGCATGAGCAGGTGAAGGACACACATCATGTCCGATTCGTCGTCTCGCCGAACGACTTCAGAAGGTAATACGTCGTCGAGTGTCTCGTCTCGACGATCGCGACGATTTCCCCGTAGACGCAAGCGGCGCCCAGCGACGTCGTGCGCCGAAATCGCGTCCGAGCGACAAGCACGATCGAGAAATGGACGATCTCATGCGTCAGATCAAGCAGAAGGAAGCCGAACACGTAGGCGACGAACGTCGCGAGGCAGTTCGAGTGGTTTTACGAACGAGGGCCCCCCTTTTTTTCCTTTAGAGCGCCATCGCCGCCGTTCGACCAGCGGCGAGCGACGAAACGACGTCGCGCGAGACGCTCCTGGGTCAACTACGCGAATGTCGAACGAAACGCGACGGAGACGTCGATAAGCGACGCAAACTCGACCAGGAACTGAGCGCACTGAACGCGAAGATACAGAAAAAGGTAAAGGGGCGTGGGGCGTGGGCGGGGCACCCACGAGGCTAAGACAATGGACTCTTCGTTCGTTCTAAGACGGCGTCGACGTCGAAATTGTTGTCCGGATTGCAATACAAGACGGAACCGCGCGTCGACGAAGCAATTCGGTGAGCGAACCGCGTGCGCGTGCGCGCGATCAATGAAAGAAAACTCGATCGTTCTTTCCTTTTCTTTTTCGTCGCAGTAAACTCGAGCATCGTATGACCACGCAGAAATTCACGCTCGCCGAAGAGAAACGCATCGTCGCGGAGATAAGCACGCTAAAGAAATCGAAGAAGAGTATTCAGTGAGCGAAGGGGAAACGGGGAGAAAGGGGGCCCCGTCGCTTGACGATCGACTCGCTTTAGAGAATACAACGACGCTCAGACAGAAATCGCCGCCGATCGCGATCGGCAGACGAAATTGAGAGAAGAACGCGAAGTACGTTTTAGACGCGGAGAGAAAAGAAAAACATGTTTTTTTTATACGCGCGCGTCTCCTAAGGGTTTTACTCAATCGATTGCTGCTGTACGCAAGGACGAAGATAAAATCAAGGAGACGTTAGACGCTCTGAAGGGAAAACAAGACGAGGCTTGGGCAATTTATAAGAAACAGTTGTCAGAAAAGGACGCTATAAAGAAAGGTCAGAAGAATTATAAATCTCTATTTTTTTATATAGTATTTTTTCACTGGTGCAGAAATCGATGAGTTGTATAAAAAGAAGAGGGAATTTATGGCCAGTCGCAAGAAGGAATTGGACGCGCATCACGAAGCGATTCGCGCTCAGCAGAGAGCAAAACGAAACGAGGAGTCGAAGCGACGCGAAGAGGAGAAGAAAGCGATGCAAGAAGCACGGCAACGAGACAGGTATAATAAATAAATAAATAAAATAAAAAGAATCAATTTTTTGTGATTCAGAGAAGAGATTGAGAGAACTAGGGAACCGTATTTGGAAGAGAGAATGACGTGCGCCGCTCTGATGACGTATTTGTTGAACTTCAGCGGAGGAGAGATGTCCAGTAGCAGCGAACAAGAGGCTGCGAAGCTAGTATCTACACTAGAATCTCAGTCTGTTTCCAATGAAGAGAACGCTCTCGAAGAACACAATCTTCGCGTATTTGGTATATATATCTATAGTCTTTACTTTGGATATCATATTTGCATTCTTTGATTTTTTTAGCTTTTGTCAGGGAAGATCAGATCAATACTCCGCGCGGCGGGCTCTATATGCAGAAGAAGGAGATTGTTGGTATTGATGGAATGCAGGCTAGATCGGGCAGGGGAAGAGGCGGCGGCGGCGGTCGAAAGGGTAGGAAAGGGAAGAAGGGAAAGGATGCTCAAAAGGTGAATTTTCGTCGCGCGATTTTTTGCTCTTTTTTTGTCTTTGAGTCTTTATTTCTAGGCTTCGCGTAAGTTGAACTTGAATGCGACGCTGTTCGCTCAATTTGCTAGTCTTCAAATCGAGGCTCCCATCATCGCGGCGGATATACCGAAGACTATCGAAAAATTGACGGAAAAGAAGGTTTGGTTTTTTTTCGAGAGGCGAAACGCGGCTGTGTACACGTGCGCGTCTTTTAGGAACGTTTTGAGAAGCTTGCTGAGCAGGAGAAACGCGAGAGAACGAGATCGCGACGCGCGGCGGCGGCGGCGGCGGCGGCTAAAGAAGAGGAGGCGAAACAGAAGGAGGAGCCGTCTACGGATGAAAAAGAAAGAGGGGATGAAGACGCAGCTGCTGCTGCTGCTCAGATGCCTGAAGAAGAGAATGAAGTGAATGAGGAAGAGGAGGCACCTGCTGAGAAAGAAGAAGAAGAGGTGATAGAGCAGGCAGCGGCACCCCAGGAGGAAAAAGACGAAGGAGAGAACGACGAAGGCGAGACAGCAGTAGAAGAAAAAGAAATAGAGGAGGAGGCTACGGACGCGCCAGCTGAAGTTTCCGAGCCACCAGAAGTGGAGGAGGAAAAAGAAGAAGAGACTGAACCGCAAGAGGATGAGCCTAAAGCCATTGAAGGGGACGAAACTCCGGAAGATGATGATAGTAAGTTGGCTGAGCCACCTGTAGTGGAGGAGGTAGAGGAAGACGAGCCGGAGGCCACTGAGGAAGAGGATTCTAAGGAAAGCAGTGCCGAGGAGCCACCGATAGTGGAAGAAATAGCCACAGTAGAGGAAACTGTAGAGGAAGAGAGTGAGCCCCCGATAGAGAAAGAAGAAAGCGCGCCGCCGCCGCAGGAGGAAGAGGAGCCACCGATAGTGGAAGAAACAGTCACAGTAGAGGAAACTGTAGAGGAGGAAAGCGCGCCGCCGCCGCAGCCGCCGCCGCAGCCGCAGGAGGAGCCAATAGAAGGGTATAAGGAGACAGTAGTGACTGTACGAAAAGTCCAAATCGTTGAGAAAACGATCGTTGAAGCTCCTAGCCTGAGCGTCGTTCAATCGGTTTCGCTTAACCTAAGCGCGGCGGTAGTAGAAGATGATGATGACGATGACGAGGATGAAGACGATGGTCTAGAAGCCGCTCTACCTACCGAAAGAGCTGCTCGTCCCGTGCTGGTCACTAGTGAAGTGACAGCAGCTGTAGTCGAGAGTCAGCAGGCTAGGGATGTTCGAGAGGGGTCATCGGACTCAAAGAGGAGCGCTAGTTGGGAGGAAGAGGAGGAGGAGGAGGAGGGGGGAAATGTGACCCTATCGTACGAAGAAGACGAATTTGGAAGCGAAGTCTGATATCGATCTCTGATATCTTTTTTTTGCAGGCAGCATGATTATTGGATATTGTGTGAATAAATTTGTCTTTTTTTGATGTAAGGTCTCCCGTAGGGGAACCAAGAAACGGCACATTCTTCAAAGCACAGGTAAGAGTAATCGAAAAAAAGAGAGTAGACACGAAAAATTTGATTAGTCAGTCTTTTTCTTTCCCCTCTCCCTCCCCCTCCTCCCCGCCCTCATTCTCCAATTCTCGTCGAATCATCTCAACGGTTCTCCGATGCAGTCGCCCGTTGTGACTTAGAGTGAAACCCCAGACAACGACCGACTCAAGTGGCACGCTACCGCTTCCGAATCTCTTCCGCGTATCAAACGACCACGGAACCGTATAGGCGCCGCGCAGCCAACGCACGCTAATACCGCCGTCTTCGCTTCGTTTCAAACACTGACCGATCCACGGCTGGCCATTGTATTCATCAACCGGCGGCACAACGCAAACCAATTCGCCGGACTGCGGAATCTCTGAGGATTCTTTCGTGTACGTTCGACCGTAACGGGGTAGAAAACGACAGAGATCTTCATTGGTATTCTAAAAGATAAATAATCATATATAAAAAGTTTGAATAATGGATTTTGTTTTCACCACTAAAGTTGGATAAGAAAGGTAATCAACATCAACCAATCGCCGCTTTCCTCGTTTGTCCAGTGATTTTTTTTCGCAGGGCGTCGTTGCCGCAACGGCGGCGGCGGAGGGAACTTCCTTGTGTCCGAATCGTTTCTTGACTCGTTCGAATGCGGCTCGTTTTTCCGCCACTGCGTTGTCGTCGTCGCTCAGTCGAACGCACCAGCGCCACTTGCGACTGGTGCACGCCTTCCCGTCGTCGTCGTGCGCGTGTACGATGAAGTCCCAGGGCGCGTACAATTGACGGCACTTGTGACAGAGAATGCAGGGATGCCGCGGCTTATAATACCGCAACAAATAGAACGTTCCGCCGACGCCGGTGCACTGGTGACGAATATTCAGTTCGCGTACGCCCGACACCACGCCGCCGCCGCCCCCGCCGCCGCCGCCATCGTCATTTATTGGATTATGAGTCGATTTTCTTGCGAAACATCGAACACCGGGGTTTTCCGTCGGCGCGACGACTCGTTTCTCGAAACTATTCGCCGTTGCCGGGGTTATTGATTTTCGCGCGACAGGTTTTCTTCTGAAAACGACGTCGTCGTCGTCGTCGTCGTCGTCGTCGTCGCTGTCTTTTGCAGAGGGACGAGTGCCGCTAGTCGATTTTCTTGCCGTCGGCTTTTTCGTCTGCGGCGCGGCGGCGTTCTCCTCGTCGGATGACATTATTCGGCGGACGCGTTTCGACGGAGGGGAGGAGGAGGAGGAGGAGGAGGAGGATTGAGAATACGAGCTCCCTTCCAAAGCGCTGCTCTCCTCCTTAACAATCCCTAAACGTCGTATAGAGAGGATGTGCTCCGCTAGGACGTCGGCTTCAATGTGAACGTCCAATTGGACGGGTCTCTCCGGCACAAAAAACGCACTATGACACGACGTCTTCAAATTCTCACTAAGCGTTTCATATTGATCAGCGAGAGTCTGATCGTCGCCCTGATCCAAGCAATCTTGCGCTAAATATCCAAATAATAATTATCTAATTAATATTTTTTAATCGAATTACCTAGACGTATAGCGTGCTCGAGGTCTCGCTTCCTCCGTCGCGCCCCCTCTAATTTTTCGTCGACTTTTCGATTGACGGAAACGCGTCGCATTTCGACGGCCTGCGCGACTTCTTCGGTGCGTCGAGCCAATTCGGCGACAATCGTTTTCATTTGGCATCGAAGCGAATTCATCGACGTCAGAACGGAGCGCGCCATATTCGCTCGTATCGTCGGCAAGGCGTCGATTGTCGCCGCTAAACGATACACGTCGCGTTCCGCTTTTCCGATGCTTTCTCGCAGAGAAAATCGCAGCGAAAGCGAGTAGTTCGACTTGAAATTGACGCCGTTGCGATCGCTCATTGCACGCGACGGCTCGAAACTCGAGTTCATTGTGTGGTAGGCGTTGACAAATACGCTAGGCTACGCGCATGCGTAAAAACCCTTCGAACTCGCAAAAAATGTCTCGTGCTTTCGAAGTGGTCGTGTACGATCGCCGGAGCTCGAATGGAGCTCGAAAAGTTATCCAGCTCGATCGCGACACTCGCTACGCGGAGTTTCGGCGGCGCGTCGACCAGGCAAGTGGCGCCAAACTCGATTTTCGCCGATCGCGATTGCGATTTTAGGCGTTCGGCGTCGCCAAGACGAGCAAAATCGTCGTGACAAACACAAGTCGGCAGGAAATCGCCGACGCGTCGAGCTATCGTAAGAAATCGCGACGAAAAATTCGACGCGACGGCGCGCGCGCTAGAACGCCTCATTTTTTCGCAGGCGATCTCGTCGAACCGAACGTAACCCTCTACGTCCTCAACGCAAAGGATCAGGTCCTCGTCGCGCCGACCGACGAACGAATCGAATACACGCCCCACTACGACACGCTCGTCAAAAGCGGAATTTACGAATATTACGCGAGCGAAGGACACAATCCTTTACGTGAGTTTCTCTCCTTTACGTGACGTCACTCGGGGGAGGGGTGTGATTTCGCGCGCTTTTTTCTTAGCGTACGCATTCGCTGAGCTCATTGATAACGCGCTTGCCGCGACGGCGGACAATAAAGGATTGAGAAATATCGAATTGCTTTTGGTGAAGATTTCGCGGGAATTTCGAATTTGGGAGTAATTTTTTTCTGGTTTTAAGCATTTTGGTGATGCTCCGTTTGTCTGCGTCCTCGACAACGGTCGAGGAATGACGTCGAAACAACTTAATTATTGGGCTATTTATCGTCTATCGAAATTCCATCGAAGCAAAGAAGGGTGGGAAATAATAGAGAATATTTTTTTATTATTTCTATAAGTGTGGGCGTTTCCCCAGTCCTGGCGCTCTGAATTCGTCGTTTTCCCAGCAACCGGTCGCTCGGTCGCTAAACAGCGACATTTCCTATTTTGGCGTCGGCGGAAAACAGGCGATTTTCTTCTTGGGAAACGCCTGTCGCGTGAGTGCAACAAAGTAACCACAAAATCCAATATTATTAATTTTTTAAATTAATTAGATGGTGACGAAGACGCGTCACTGTGGCGACGTCCACGATCTCTCGATTTCGCAGAAGGAATTCAAACGACGAGAATCGGAACATCAGAGCATATACGAGAGTTACATTCGAAATAGACAGGTACATTGAAAGAATAATATTTATTTATTTATTTATTTATTTATTTTGGTAGCCTGGCGATTTTTCTCATCTACCCAAGTCGAATTCCTTCCTGCAGAAACTCGTTAAAAATGAGAAGGGAAGAGAACATTTCACTTTCGTCATAATTTCCGGGATTTCAAGCGAAACGGTCGAATATCTCACTGAGAATTTCAAATCGTGGACAAACCAATTAGCGTGCGCACAGAAGGGGATTCCCCCAAAATCTTTTCCCTTCCAATATAGAAATCCTTAGGCACACGTATCATTACTACTTACATGGCCCGGATGGGAACGTTGCACCGGAGAAACAACAAGCAGTCGCTCGAATTGCCAATAAATTCAAAAATATTAACATCACTGTGAGCTTCGATGATTTTAATTCTATTTATTAATAATTTTTGTAGGTTCGCTTGGAGTACGGCGAGACGGTGAAGACGTTGTGTTTGCGCGACGTCGACGACGATTTGCAAACGCGCATGGTTCGATCCGCGAAATCCACGTTCGAATTCAAAATTGAATTTCAAAAGTCGCAACAGGTGAGAGTCTCTTTCTAGGGGGAATATTTGGGAGAGAGAGAGAGAAAAACGCTTTAGGAAGTGGAGGGAATAATTCGCTATCATCCTTTTGAGTACAACCAGGAAACGCTTCCAAAGTCCCAGTTCGAGAGTGAGCCTATATAATAATATATAGATAATTTCTTAATTATTTATTTCTTTTGTATTTTTCAGGCCAGGAAGATTCGGATGACGAAGACGACGGCGTGCAGTTCGAAATGGAACCCGCTTCAGTGCGAGCTCGTAATCACATGATTTTTGAATGCTTTTGGAATGGACGATTGATTCCCTATACAAAAATACCAAGGTAACTTCCGGGAAGGAATCCACTTTCTATATATATTTTATTTCTTTTTTAGTTTTGAGTTCTGTGAGCGAGGAAAACGTTCCGACGCTTTGCCGGACGAATGCTACACGCGGTGCGAATTTAATTAATTAATTAATAATCTTATTTAATTTTGGTTTCTTGAAATTGTTTTCGTTTTTGGATGCAGTCTTTCCGGTGCTCTGTTCACTGGAGACGCGTTTCACGTTAGCACTAACAAACTCACGTTCATCGACCTTCACGAGAAGATGAAGGGAAAGGGAGATGACGTTCTTTTCACGGTGACGCGAGTCGACGGCGAAGTGAGCGTTCTTTTTTCTTCCCTGCGCACGCGCGCGTTCATTGGGATTTAATCTATTTTTTATTGATTCAGGATTGTGGAAATCGTGCGCGCGAGTTGAAGAAAACGTTTAACGCTTGGCTAAAGGAGTGCCACGAGAAACACGACAAGCAAGTGCAGTTTCTCGACTTGATTCAAAACGACGTGCGACGAGAGAAAGTCGAAATCAAGAAGTATCGCCATCCGTGGAGCTCCTACGGAAAGATACGATGGGAAACGATCACACTCAAGAAAGGGACTCTGGTAAGAAATACACAGGAAATAAAATAAATAGATAAATAGATAAAATAGCCAGGAATCTTTTTTAAATGGAATGTTTGAAAAGGCCTTTTTTAAGACGGGGCTTTGCTTTAGAGTATAGCATTCCGGGTACTGTAGTATTCAAGGGAGTGCTCTATATTTTTAAACGCTCAGAGCTCTCTATTACCCATATCCTGTTTAGAAAAATAATGTAGACAGACGTTGGAAGATTGGTTATGTCTATACCTATTATATATGATAGAGAAGAGAAAGACGTCGTAACTCTTTAGGGATATAAGTCACGTAGTTCCTAGATATCTAGGACGTTGTTGTTCTAGATCAGGACGTGTCACACGAATCCCATCGTTTTGGGTCGAGTTGAGAAATTCTGGCTCTTTGGTTCGCACGACGGACCGACGTACGCTCACACGGGCGAAGTCGAGTTGACCCAGGTTGGAAAATTCAGTTCCTTTTAATTAAAATAGAAAAAAAAAACGACGATTGACGTGTTGCTAAGGAACCGGCGTCGGTTTTCAGCAAAGTAACGAAAACGTTCTCAATTCGAAAAATCGACCGATCTCTAATTGGAAAAGGCATCGAAAAATTAATAAACGAAGAAGAGAAAAAGTAATTTTTTTTCATTTACATATTCGCAAAAATCGAATTTTCGCGTAGACTTCCCAAGTACTTTGACGTGACGTTTCCGCGCGGCGACGAAGTGAAAGGCGGCGCGAAACTCGTCGCCGGCTCGACGGTGGGCGACATGCAGGTTCAAATCATGAACGGACTCGGCTCGCCGATCAACATGATGCCGGGAACGAAACGAAAGTTGTTAGTCGAACGAAAATTGACGTGCAAAAGCGAAGTGATGTTCTCCCACGTGGCTCAGCACACGAGATGGAGCTACTGGTTCAGACCTATAAGTAGGATAAGGAGTATTTATTTATTTGTTTATTTTATATGTGTTTTTTTAGATGATCTTAAGTTGCTTGGGCAGTACGTTCTCTCTCTCAAAGCGACGGTGGATCCTCCAGCCAATATCATTCTTCCTATTCACACAATTAAGTTCACTGTTGTTGGTGAGTAATCGTAGTCCCTAGTATAAATATAAAGCCTTATATTTTGGTTTTAGAGGGTCCTCCGTCTACTTTTGAAATCAGGAATTTAAGCGGGCCGTTTCGCATTGGGGAACCCTTTACGGTACTCTTAGTCTACGTATCGTTTTTCCCCTCCCTTCTAAGTGTCCCCAGATTAAGTTGGGTTTCTTCGACGAGTCAAAGAATCCCTGTTGTCCGCCTCCCGACATTTCGCCGGTCATTTCGGCGGAAGGACTGACGCTAGCCTTCGGCAATTCCGGCGTCATTCCCAAATTGAAAATTTTCTCCGTCGCCGGCGTCGTTGCGAAGGGAAAAGTCGGCACGAGCACAGGCGACGTAAAACGACATCATTTCTTTAGAAATAAATCAAAAGTTCGGGATTTTTTTTCTTATCAGTTATTTGACCTAAGTGTTTCCGTGGAAGGATTCGCTTCTCGCGTCGAGAGAACTCGCTTTTTGCCGGGTAAGGGTACTCAAAAATAAGGGGGGCGTGGTTTTGTCTAATTAATCCCCAAGGTATTCCCGCGTCGATTTTCGTTCCCAACGGCGATATAACAATCGAGAACGGCACCCGAATTAACGTCGAGGTCGAAGTGAGAGACGTCGGTGGAAATGTGACGTCACAACCGGGACTAAACGTCGTCTGCGAAGTGAATCAAGAGAAAATAATATAGAGAAATATTCAATAATCGTACTTAGTTGTCTGGCGCTTCTTCATTGCCGAAATACACGGCGGATTGCAGCAGCACGGGAAAGGCGATTCTAACGGGCAAACCGGTCTACGTGAAGAAAATTCCCAAGCGTTTAGTAGCGAAATTCACGGCTCCGGTAACCGCGGTTGGCGTTCTCGTCGCGAAAAGAGTAAGAAATCGATTTCTTTTAGGGTTTCAAACGCCTCGCCGCCGTCACGAGAAACGTGAAATTGACGCCGAGTTCTCTACCGTCGATTATCGACGTCAAGTGGCATAAAGCAGATAAGAGTGTCGTTCGGATTGAACCCGATAGCGAGATTGCCGTCGCGTGTGGTAGCCAAATAAGCGATTTGAGTAAAATCTTATATTATGCATACAAGGACTCCGAAAGAGTTTTTCTCTATAGGATTCGCCGTTTTTGACGAAGCCGGACGCGAGTTGAGTTTATCCGACGTTTCGTCGAAAGTGAAAGTGAATTGGACGAATCGATTGGACGCGGCGGACGTTCAGAAGGGTTTCCTGCCTTCGATTCCCGTACGAAAACCGCTGGGTTGAATTTTAGGGCCCTGAGATTTTTTTCCTTTCGTTTAGGTTCCTCAATCTGTTGCGGAATCCAAGTACTGCGAAGTGTCTCTTACGGGCGTGAGTATTGACTGCAATTGCGCCTTCGTTGTGCAGTGAGTTTTCTAACTAAATTTACTTTTGAGGCGGGGGGACTTGAGAGTTTTTTTCTCCTTTTCTCTAGGCCCGTTGCCGGGGAAGTGGTGCAGCTCGTCTGTTCGCCGAATCGGGAGAACATTTCGCTTACGTGCGAGGAGGAGTTCTGCGTGCAAGTCTACGGTGCTGACCAGTTTGGAAATAAATTACCTAAGGTAACAAATCAAGAGGAAAAAGTCGACCTTATACAGGGTTTTTGTTTCCTTGGAGTTGCCTCCTTTATTGGCCACCGGGTTGACTGTAAAGGGAGCTGACTTGCAAGAGGACTGCGTGGAAACGAAGGCAGAGGTGCGACGACGAAAAGCAAATATAGAAAACTCCATATTCCTTTTTCTTTTTCTTATTAGAAAGATCACGTACTCGTGAACGGGTTTCTCTTCAAGACGAACAAGTTGGGAGTGACGCAATTGCGCTTTCATTGCGCTACGATGACAGCAAATCTCTCAGTCAACGTAAGAAACAAGGGGGGCGAAAAAAAGAAAGGGGGCTATTTTAATTTTTCACAGATCGTTGCCGGTCCTCCGACGAGCATCAAGTTTCTTCACTATACAAACGAAGTAATTAAATAATTATTAATCTATATATTTAATTCTGTGTTGATAGGTCGTCACTGTGTACAATAACACCGCTCTTCCGTCGCCGCTCGTCGTCCAGCTCTGCGACACTTTCGGCAATCCGGCCGAAGTAGCCGACGTTCCTATAACGCTCGGACGAACGAAAGGCTTCAACGTAAGGAAACGTGGCTATATAGGGAAAAAAAAACCATGATTCTCTGACGTCATACGCTCGCAGCTTCTTCCGCAGACGCAGGGCGAACGAACGAACGATTTGGGACAAGTCAATTTCGGCATTCTTATCGGAAGCAGCGACAAGTGAGCGAATTTTCTTTTATGACGTCACTTGATATAAGGTTTTTTTGTTTTTTTTCTTTGCACAGGTTTGGCAGCTTTAATGTGACCCCGCGAGCGCGTCTCGCGTCGAAAGACGAAAAGAACGATAAAGGCGATAAGGACGAAAAGGAGAGTAATATATATGGAGACAGTCTAATGATAAGGCGAGAGTCTATTCGAAGTGTAGAGTTGTTAGAGGGGGGGGGGACAATATCTAGTCTAGAATTCAGCCAAATTCTTCGGTCCCCGCCAAAATCGTTGTGACGTTTTTGAGTGAACAGCAATGCATTGCCGGCACGACAATGCCGGGTACGTGTTTGGTGTAGTAGTAGTACAAATAAGGCGAAAATCTTCATTTTTTCAGATGTTGAGGTTCAGATTCAAGCTGAGGACGGTAGCGTTATGACGGACGTTCTTCTACCGCACATTGCTATGGGAATCAAGGAGGAATCGCTGGAGGAGACAGTCGAAAACGTGCTTAATCGATATCAATTCCAATAAACTATTATTTTATTATTATTATTAGCTTAAACTCGTCTCGCCTCCCGTGGCTGACGACTCCGGACGAAAACGCGGAAGCTGTTACTTCCGGTATCTCTTTTCTATATCTTATCTCGGCATTGAAACGTTTTTCTTTGCAGGAATCACGAGGCTCCGCAAAAGGCAGCTAACTACAGTGTCTTGGTCAACTACTATAGCGGTCACACGCGATTGATTAGTAGTATGGTAAGAAGAAAACTTTCCTATTGTTGTGACGTCGATATTTGTTTCCTTATAGTTCCGGGTTGCCGTTCTACCGGCGAATCCGGAAAAACTTGTACCCATGGTTACGCCTGCCACGGCAACCGTATCCAATCAGAGTCCGGTTCGAAGTCGAACGTTAGTCAATGATTTGTATCTTTGTCTCGAGGTAGAAATCATTTATAGAGAGGGGGGCCCCTTTTGAAGGAATCTTTTTTTTTTTGAGGATGCGTTTGGTAATGTTACGCGCAGCGTTTCGGGGTCCGTCACGGCGACTATTCTACCGGATAAAGACGAGAATCCGACGCCGATTCTCGACGCCGGAACGACGACGTTTGAATTCGAAAACGGCGAGTGTCACGTCAAGCGATTGCTCATCGCCGAAGGATCGCCGGGAAAGAGCGGACAGAGCTACGTGCTTCGTTTCGAAGCCGTCGTATCGGATACAGAGTCGCAGGTGGCGCCGTACGACATCGACTTTTTATTTTATGACGGTAAGGAATAGGAATAGGAGTAGGAATACACATAGATTCTATTAGACACGCACTGTGGTGTTTTTTGAATAACTATGGACACGTAGACATAGACTATGTACCTATAGATGTCGGCAAAAAGAGGGACGTCGCTCAGTTGGCGAAGCGTAGGGATGAAGTTCTTAGGACGGTGTCCGAGAGGCGAAGAACTATTGAGGCGACGGAGAAACTTGTGTCAGACCTCCAAGGTGAGGGGGAAAGGGGAGGAAAAACGGCTCTTTAAAAAAATCGATTTCTATTAGCAAAAATAACTAAAGGCGATGCGAATCTTTTGAAGCTCAGACAGCAATTGAAACAGATTGGCGCTAGTGACGAACAGTTGGAAAATGTATAGGCGTTTCCTTTGTGTTCGCAGAGTCTCACTCGTTCTTTTCTCTTTCTAGTTGGAATCTATTGATAAATTCGCGTCTGAGTGTCAACAGCAAAAGAAGAAAATTCAATATCGATCAAGACGAAATTGCCTTTTGGAAAATCCCCCGTCCGAACCGGAAGTTGTGGGAAAGGTGAGCGCGGGGCTGACCCAATAATATTCAATCGTATTTTTTTCTCCTCTTTAAAGATCGGGCTTTTGGCGAAAGTCGAAGACGACAAAGTAGCGTCGGCTCTGTCTTGGCACATGTCATCCGATATGGACTGCATTGTGACGACAACAACAGCAAAAGTCACAGAAAAAAAACTAAATAAATAAATAAATATAATTCTATTGCAGGCGAAAGAGATCGTCCGCAAGAGCGGCGGAACTCAGCAAGTTCTCCCACTCGACGGGATTTTTCAAAAGGGTTTACCTGATTGGAGAAAGTAAGCTCCTTTGGTCTCCTACCTATTTGAAACGTTTACTCGTCATTTTAGACCGCTGCCTCACCAGAGAGCTAAACTCGAAAGCGTTCCTGGTAATCCAGTGTACGCAAGGAGTGTTCTCATTCTTCCGGACGATCAGGAGAAAAGAGAGAGAGCCAAAAAGAGTGAGATTTCTTTATAGTAGTAGTAGTAGTAGTAGAGAAACTTGATTTTTTCCTCTCCTTAGTTTTTGGACTGCTATTGGGTGATACTCTCATTCTCGATGATCTCGATTCGGCGACGACGTATCGCCAGATGATCGTCAAACACATGCCCTGTCCGACTATTCTCACGCGGACGGGCGAGAGAGTTCGCAGTCAAGGTATGTGGAGCGGGGGGCCCCGGGGAGGGAAAAAGTATTGGAGATATTGATTTTTTTTCATTAAGGAAAATTCGGGGGTACGCAGAATCGAGCGCCGCCGCTGGAGAGAATGAGAGGGATCGTGTTTTCCGCTCCTGAACCGCCAGAATTGGCTAAAATTAATCGCGTATTAGGTTCGTGGGGTCCGCGCGTGTGCGCCTTGATATCAGGGGAGTATCCTTTCTAGAATTACTCCAAGGCTTTCGACAGGCGAATCATCGTCTCAATGAAACGAGAAGAGAGCTTCAGGTAATTAGTTCCCTAATGATTGATGTTGTAGTGTGACGTTTCGTTTAGTCGCATCAAGAAACGTTGGACGGCGACGCTATGCGAGAAACGCGTCGTCAGTTGACGGAAGCCGAGACTCAATTGGGAGACGTTGAACGCCAGCTTGGAATGCATCGTCGGAGACCGAGGCCGGGCGGGGATGCGGACGAGCCCCAAGCGAAGATGCCGCGTCTCGGCGCAGAAGAATTGAATTCCGGTAATGGCAAAAGACATCAGATGATGACGTCATATCACGCCAAACGCGCTCGTAAGCAATGAAACGTGTGTTTTCGTCGTTTGTGTGTTTGCTCGGACAATAAAGTTAATTAAACCTGGCGTTAATGTCCCGGATGTTCAGCATAAAAACGAACGTAGTTTCCCCTCTCCTCCATCCGCCCCCTCACCCCCCAGGCGGGGGGCAAGGCCAGGTGGGCACCTGCTCTGAGTCCAAAGACTCGTGGGGTCACTCCAGACTCCCCCGCGGAGGATGAGCCCGTTTAACCTCCTGGCTCCGAGCCTTGGACTGCGAGTGGCAGCTGGGATGTCAGTCCACTCGCAGGTGCAATTCCAAGGGGCGTCACTGATTTACCCGCCAGTGCTCAGCCTTACGCGGGGAGGCAACTCTATAGCCTCTGCAGAGGTAGGGCCTATTTATCGCTCTTGGCCACAGAGGGATGGCTGCGTCTGCCTCGTCGGATTGGCGGAACGACTACACGACAAAACAAGTCATGCGGGGAAAATCAATAAATATATACTTTTGTCAGAACTTCATCTACCAGATACTTTGCTCTAAGAAAAGACACGAAGTCTATTAATTAAAACATACCCGTTTCTAAAATGCCCCGCGGGGGTGTATGACGCCCTATGACTCTCGCGCGGAAGTGTGCATCACCACGTGACCGACGCCAGCCAATAGGACACCGTTTCGTGGCAGGGCATCGAACCGATCGCTTATTCTCGCGAAAATGAAGTCGAGTAAGCATATCCTAACGTCGACACGCTCTCTAACGCCCCACCGTTCGCAGTTTTAGTTCTTTTCAGCTCGTTTTGCCTCGCAACGAGCCTCTACTCGCCGTCGGACGACGTGATCGATTTGACGCCGGCCAATTTCCAATCGCGCGTCGTCGAAAGCGACGATCTGTGGCTCGTCGAATTCTACGCGCCCTGGTTAGTACCCGTCGCGTCTGTTCGAGCGCTGATACGAGCTAATTTAGGTGCGGACACTGCAAATCGTTAGCGCCTGAGTGGAAAAAAGCGGCGACCGCTTTGAGAGTGGGCCCCCTCTCTCGATCTACGTTTGGTTGCATTTTAAGGGAGTTTTTGCGTAGGGAATCGTCAAGGTTGGAGCTGTGGACGCTGACGCGCACAATTCGCTCGGAGGACAGTACGGAGTGCGAGGATTTCCCACGATCAAGGTGAATTCGAGTCGAGACTTACGTTCGAGGTCTTTCTTTGACATTTTTCTAAGATCTTCGGTGCTGATAAGAGGTCTCCGAGCGACTATCAGGGTGAGTTTTGTTCGAAAAAATGATTCCACGTGTCCCCGTATTTGCGACGTCACTTTCCCAGGAGCCCGTACCGCTCAAGCCATCGCGGATGCGGCTCTCGGTTTCGCAAAGCAATTGGTGCAGGCTCGACTGTCAGGCCGTGCAGGCGGCGGAGGAGGAGGAGGAGGAGGAAGTAGCAGCGGTGGATCTGGTGGACAGGTAAAATACATAAATACATAGTCATTATCATAATAATTATATATACCTATAAGGACACTGCTGATCCAAAGGATGTCGTCGAGCTAACTGACAGCAACTTTGAGCAGATGGTATTGAAAAGCACGGACATGTGGCTAGTGGAATTCTTCGCTCCATGGCAAGAGAGAGAGAGAAAACAATTGATTTTCAAAATCAATGCATATCTCAGGTGTGGCCACTGCAAGAATTTGGCTCCCCACTGGGCAAAAGCTGCAACGACGTTAAAAGGAAAAGTCAGCGTGGGTGCTGTCGACGCGACCGTTCACTCCTCAATAGCCTCTCGCTTCGGAGTAAGAGACCTAGATAAATATTCAATTATTTATTATGGGTCTTCAGGTTCGCGGCTATCCGACCATTAAATTCTTTCCCGCCGGAGCGAAGGATTTTAATAGTGCTGAGGACTACGATGGCGGGCGCACGTCCGAATCGATTGTGTCGTGGGCCGAGGAGAAGCTCTCTGACATGGCCGAACCGCCTGAAGTTCTACAGGTGAGATCACACAGAAATATTAGAAAAAATTCTCCTATTTGTTTCTCTTTTCCTTTAGCTAACTGATCAGGCGACGATGGACGCGTGCTTGGAGAAACAGCTCTGCAATATCGCCTTCTTACCTCACATTTTGGACTCCGGTTTGTCCGTGCAATGAATCGATTAAATAATCCGATTATTTTTTCCTCAAGGCGCCGAGGGTAGAAATCAGTACTTGAATATATTAGCTGATATGGCTGAAAAATACAAGAAGAGACCCTTTGCGTGAGGAGAACATAGACAAAATTAACCAAGCAAACTATCCCTTGATTTTTATCAGTTACCTCTGGTCCGAAGGGGGCACTCAGATGGATATAGAACAGGCGGTTGAAGTGGGAGGCTTTGGGTATCCGGTGAGTGCACATAGTAGTCACATGTGACCCCTATTCATTTTCTCTTCAGGCCTTTGTGTCTGTGAATAAGCGAAAGGGAAAATTCGCCACGCTAAAGGGGTCCTTCAGCGAAGACGGCGTTAATGAATATTTGAGGTGGATGGGCTTATGAATTGAATGCTATTTGACATTGGTAAAATTTTCTAGGGAACTCGTCTATGGTCGTGCCGCCACGGCGACGCTCAAGGGAGCCGCCCTTCCGTCCGTTTCTCCAACGGAGGCTTGGGACGGCAAAGACGGAGAGGTACGTATTAATTATTAATTAAAATATATTATAGATTTTTTTCTGATACCTTAGTTGCCCGTGGAAGAAGACTACGATCTCTCTGACGTCAGTCTGGATGACGAAGAGGATCAAAAGGACGAACTTTGACGGGGGTCTATTAAATGTGTGCTTGGGCTGTGTGCAATTCCAATAGAACGTCTCAAACATTAAATTTTTTCAAAGAGCACTCCCTCCGATTTGCCGAGTAGCAATTCGGAGTCGTAGCAGCTTTCCTCATTGAGTATGCACACTGTAGCGTTGCTTACTTTGCGTTTCTCTTCGGGAATTCGTAGCTGATTGAGCAGGCGATTGGCGGCGCTTGGTACGATCGGCTGGAGAAGAATTCCCGCTATGCGAAGCGTTTCCAAGGTAACCGAGAGCACGGCGTCGAGTCGCGACTTCGCCGCGGGATCTTTGACGAGATCCCACGGTCGATTTTGTTCAATAAAACGGTTCGCTTGGTGAAGAAACGCGAAAATTTCAACAAGACCGTGATTGAACTCGACGCGATTAAAATGCTCAATAATCGAATCTAAGGACACGCAATAGTAATTTAGTGTATTCAAGTATTTAATCTCGCTTACCGCATGACCTATTCAACGTGTCAATCATCTCCTGATCGAGATGAGAAATTCTATTTCCAGGATAGCGAGGAATTTTCATCGATGGATTGACTTTAGGCGACGTGCAGCGGTGTAGCAAATTACCCAGAGTGTCGGCGAGGTCCCCGTTTAGAGCAGCAACCATTCGCTCATCTGAATAGTCTAAAATAACTATAGATACTAAAGGCGATGATTTTTTATATAAAAAATGCCTCCGTCGTGATAAAGACTTCCTTCCTTGAGCAAATAATATCTCAACGCTGATACGCCGTATCGTTTCAATTCTGAAACCGGATCTACGACGTTGCCTTTGCTTTTCGACATCTAGACGAATGGTTAGAGAATTTGAGAATGTCTCGCTCTCTCTCTAGTTGCCTTTGTTCTATTTCGCGTCCAGTGGGCGTGGGTCACGATGGATTGAGGCGGATCCAATCCAAGAGCAATCAAAAACGCCGGCCAATAAATCGCATGAAATCTAAACTTAATTATATAAAAAATTAGATCAAAACTCGGTATTCTACTTAAGTATGTCTTTGCCAACAATCTGATGAGTCGGTGGCCATAGAAACGATTCCCTCGGGTATCCAGCAACGGTGAGATAATTAATCAAAGCATCAAGCCACACATAGATCTAGATATATAAGTATATAAAATGTCGATGTATATTTATTCTATGTGACTGTCTGAGATGGGTCGTTTGGAACTGGAATTCCCCATTGGAGACGTTCACGTGTTCTCGACACAGAAAGATCGGTTAGACTCTCGTCGATCCATTTCTTCACTATGGGGATATAGGTGGTTGGATGAACAGCTATTATAGACTCATTTTTAAATTATATTATATTATTTAAATTGAGATATATTAAATCCACCTCCCGGGGTGTTTAGCCAGTGGAGAAGATCGTCTCTGAAGTGAGTCAACTTGAACATGTAATTGCTCTCTTGGGTCCACTCAGCGACGTTTCCTGACTCAATTGATACCTAGAGACGCATATTAATTAATTAATTTTAATTATTATGTGAGACTCTTATACCGTCTGCACTTTTCCCTCGTTCGTTCTCACTTCCTTAACCTTTATGGATGGGATGAATTGATTAGGGTTTGTGCTCACCATAGAAATTACCTGAGAATTTGATACAAACATTTCGTCTGATATGACATACCATCCTTCATAAGCGCCTTTGTAGATGAAGCCACCGTCGACGAGTCTAGACTATGGATAAAATTAAATTAATGAATTTTTAGATCAGTTACACTCTGCACGTTTTTTAAAATAAATCAGACGTATTTATCTTACCCAACAGTGGTCTACTACTTTCAAGTGCCTATTCTCAGTTGTTCGAATGTAGTCAGTGTAGGAAACGTCACAGTCGAGAAAAAGGCTCTGATATTGAAAAAGTGATTGAGTAAGAGCTTCCGCTACGCTCTGGATCTTTCTCACTTGAAATTTTTGGCTAACTTGAGTGCAAAATTCGGCCGGTTGTATTTTTCGAGCAGCTGCAGCTTCCTGCACCTGTACGAACGTTCTAAAGCTGAAAAAATGGCTGCGTGAGGTTGCTAGAGTGCCTTTAGTCCGTGTTCGTCTGTTCCTGTGCTGAATATGGCCGGTTTCCGATCGTGCATCGCGTTCCAACGATGCAGAGCGTCAGCCATGACAACGGAGTAGACGTGTCCAATGTGAGGAGCCGCATTTACGTAAAATATCGGCGTCGTAACGAAAGAGTAGGATCTCGCCGGAGAAAACCGACGCAACATCGCGCACGCTATCTACATCGAAACCAATGACGACATGTCACGTGGCAATCGCCCGCGCATCCAAGGCATATTAATCGCAATCAGCCGCGTGGATGGACGAGGGAGCGATCGTTCTCGACATCGGTTCGTACCAATGTAGAGCGGGCTTCTCCGGCGAAGAGCGCCCGTGCAGCGTAATCGACACGCAAAAACTGACGCCGTCGCAACACGGAAGCAGTCGCCATCGCTATTCGACGCGCGACGCGAACGAACTCGACCCAAACGACTTGGAAACGATATGGACGAGCATAGTCGAAGACGAACTTCGCGTCGCGTCGCGCGACTACGCTGTTTTGCTCACCGAACCGGCCGAACGATCGCGAAGCGAGCGAGAGAAAATCGCGGAGGTAAAATAAGGGGAAGCGTTCGCGTTACTGCGGATACCGTGGTCTTGTTTTGCTATTGAAACCTCGCGAGTGATTCCGGTTACATCACACCTTCGGTTATTTTATTTCCGGAGCGCATGCATGACGTTGATGTCGCCCTTTTAGATTTGGTTTGAACGTTTTCAAGTTCCCGGACTACACGTCGCGTCTCAGCCTCTATTGGCTCTTTATTCGACTGGGAGAACGAGTGGGATGGTCGTGCACGTGGGCGAGTGTTTCACCGATTTGTTTCCCATATGGGAAGGAAAGCCCGTCGTCGATGCGACTTTTCGTTGTTGTCTTGGTGGTCGTGACGTCACCGACCAGCTGAAGCGTCTTTTTTTGGAAGCAGATGATTCGATTCTCTTGTCGCGTCAAGACGTGATTCATATGAAGGAAAGTCACTGCTACGTGGCTGATAAGGGAAATGAGGCTCATCGCCGAGATGCTGGAGAATGCGTCCTGCCTGATGGACGAGTTATTGAATTGGGGGATGAAAGATGTGCGGCGTCTGAAGTCTTGTTTCAGCCTGCTGGTCAAAATGCCAAGAGCATCCCCCAGGCATTTGTGTCTACTGTCGGGAAAACGGAGAATGGGATTCGAAAGGGATTGCTCTCGCACGTCGTCTTTTCTGGAGGTACTACGGCTCTTCCTTACTTCGACAAGCGTGTGGTTTTGGAAATTGAGAATCTCGATCGAACCGTGAGTAATCAGATGAGAGTGGCAGATCGAGTGAATGGGTCGTTGGCTGCGTGGATTGGCGGATCGATGGTCGCTTCCCTGGGCCCCTGTTGGGAAGACATATGGGTGACGAAGGCGAGTTACGAGGAAATGGGAAGTGCAGTCATACACAAGCGTTTGTTCTGAAGAGAAGTCATACACCGCATTACGAAAGAGGAATATGACATTAGACGACTATAATATTTGTATTTGTACGTAATGAGGTAGTGGGTGTACCTATGGAACAGACTAGAACGTGACGCACGTGAAACGCGCGTGACGTATTTAGTGTAGCTTGTTTGGCAAACCGGTAAAGCTGGCACCTCCACTCTGACGCGTAGCCCCGCAGATACGAAGAGAAATGGCAGAGTGCGACGCCCTGCTCCTCGAAAACACCAAAACGCCTATCGCAAACGACGACTTCGAAGCGAACTACGTAAAAAGAGATTACGGAACGAAACGGACGACGATCGCGTGGCGACGATCGAGTTCCCGAAAAGGATTTGGCGCTTTCGCCTGCCTTTTCATCGCCTGCTGCCTCCAGGGAATCTCGAGCGGATTCGTCTTCGCGACGAGCTACTACATACGACCGGTCGAACGCGCGTGCACGCCTCCCTGGTCGCGCTCCCTCACCGTCTACGCAACGGCCGGAATGTATCTCAGTCAGGCAGCGTTCGGTCTTCCTATTGGACTACTCGTTCGCCGACTCGATACAGCCGGGGGATCGGCGGTGGCAATCGCGCTCGTTCTAACCGGTTTCGGGTTCCTTCTTTCGGGTCTCCCCGTAATTCTATGTCGAGCGGGGGCCCCTTTCGTGACTGAGGCGATTTATTTCGCCGGTTTCGCCCTACTCGGCGTCGCGAATATCATACAGTTTATATCCGTGACGCGAGCGCTTGCGATTCTACTGCCGAATCGGCTCGGCTTCGCGGGCGGGATCTACGGGCTTTGCGCGTGTTTGGGATCAATCGCTTTTGGACAGGTTCTCGTCCATTTCGACGACTCGACGCGACTCGACGCGGCGACAATGTTCTTTCTCGTCGGCATACAATCGGTTGGCTTGGGAGCGATCGCGGCGCCGGCCTTTTCGCGACGAATTCAACGTCTCGCTCTCGACTATCGGGAATCGAATCCGGGCACTAGCCCGTGCCACACGAAGAATTTCCGGGATGCTAAACCGGAAACGATGCGTTTGGGGCTATGCAAGACGGGCCGGTTTCCATGTATGTTTTTAGGAGTGGTGACAAATTCGCTCGCTGCACTAGGCGTCATAGCCAAGCTCGACGTCATTCTGACGTCAATTTGGAGCACATCTTCATCGCAGCTGCAACCGAGATCGCTACTCTCCTTCCTCAGTCTCGGTTCCTACGCGCTTGGACGAGTTTTCTGGACGGGACTCTCTGACCGTATAGGGTTAGGTCTAACGTGGCGGGTCTCTTTGAGCGGCGTAGCTCTTTTTCTATTAGTGCTCGGACTTGCTGAAGACGCCGATTGCGCTTGGCTGTCCGTCGGAATTTTGTGCGTCTATTTACTGTTTGCTACGGCGCCAAAGGTGATATCTTCGGGTATGTGCTTTGACTACTTTGGAATTGCTGCAGGGACCCATGCCGTTGGGTTGCTTACGATTGGCTTTGGTGCTGGCGGCGCCGTTGGACCGTTTCTCGTTGAGAAATTCTCTCAGCATTTCGGTCACTACAGAGAAGTCTTCTTTTTCTTTGCCGCTTTGAATTTGTTGTCGCTCTTTGCTAGTTGTCTGTTCGATTCCAAGAAACGTCCGCAGATGCAACCGGAAATATAGTGGAACATTGAGATAGGTCTAAATCAAAATGATTTACTTTTTTGTTGTCGTTGATGTAGAAAATAATTTCGAATCTTTCTCGCATACGGGTGTCTCTGACGCATGTGTGTTTTTTTTGTTTTCTCGGTCGCGTGAGAAGCGCCTTAGAGCGTGCGCACCACTTCAGAACGTCCCCCCAGCAACTCGCGATACATTGGACCCTACAGCTTCGGCTCCTCGACTCAAACGACTTCATGGCTTTTCTACGCGATCCAGGGTACCCCGACGCGCTCTAAACGACGATTTTCGAACTAAACGACTCTTTTCGGCCACGCAGACCTCTCGCTCAATACAACAGTCTCGCCGACGAACATTTGGCTCACTATTTCGCTAATCCGCGCATACGAAATCATCTCCTTCACGCGGGACTCGTAAGTGGAAGAACGCGAGATCGCGATTAACGGTAAACAGAGCGCGACGAAACGCATTCCACACGTTCAGATTACTAAAGACGGCTACGTCGTCGACGAGGTGACGTGGCGTGAGAAAGTCGCGCGAACCGAACATCGGGAGCACGTAAAGAATCTACTCGCTCAGACGATCGTCGAGAAAGCGATCGATATCGAGGTACGGGGAGGGAGGGGGCGTGGCTGGCTAGTAAATAAACGATAAATCGTCTCGTTTAGCGTCGACGAATGACGACGCTGAAGCGCGACTTCGAGGACTTGGTTAAATTAGCTTCGGTGCAACGTCTCAAGGTGCGTCGAGCGATGTCTCTGCCTTTTCGAGCGAGATTTTTAGGACTCGAAGTCACGTGGTCGCAGCCACGAACCCGACGACGATTTCGTGGCTCTATTGCGACCGCGTCTCGCGTCGACGGAAGCGTCGCGTTCCCATAGGCAAAAGCGAAGCGCCGAATCGCTTCGATCGCCGCCGAGCACGCCGGATTCGACGATGACATCACTATCGTCGCGCGGCGGTCCTTTTGTCGCTAGCCCGTATGCGATGGTCCCAACCGCGCTTTCTTTGCGATCGAGTGGCACCGCGAGAACGCGCGCTAGACGAAATCAATCAACTCCACCAAGGGAAAAACTAAGACCTAAGGTAGTAAGAATAAATCTTGATCATTGATTTTTAAATTCAATTGAAATGAAGACGGCTCCACCTGCGTTGTCTAAAAGTGAGCCCCTCCTTTTCAAGAGAAGCCAAGTTAGACGAAATTGCACTTTTAATATTAATGAAATGGTTTCTTCAGACTCAGTCATTGGCTAAAGTGACCCTTTGCTATCTGGGCAGTTCCCTTCAGCTTGATCGTTACAGAGAGTCGGATTCCGATGAAGTAACAATAATTCAGCAACATGGCGGAGGTAGCAGCCTTTGCGTCTTTAGGGGTTTCGTCAAACCTAAAGGTCTAAAAATATAATATTTTGACTATAATCCTATTATTTTTTCCCCCTCAGAGTGCTTTGACTTTGTTTCTAAACGAAGTCGCGGTTCGCCATACGGAATCACTATCTATATCAATAGTTTATTAGACAGTCGATTTGGAACGTGTTGCGAGTACAAACACAAGCCGGGAAGTCGTCTTGGCGGCAAGATGGCTCGATTTCAATTGGTTCGAGTCAAAGGCGCAGCGCCTTGCTACAGGTCAAAGATAAATAATTTTTAATTTTATTTATTATTTGTTTTTCTTTTGCAGGTGTCAGGTTGATGCCGAGTTGGGTTCTAGTGCGCCTAAACAGCAGCCAGTGAGGATTAGAGAGCGAAAGATTTCCCGGACTTTTGTGATAAAGGTAAAATATCAATTAATTAAACGAGAAGATTTTTATATGAGAACATACATAGGAATCATCTCCAACGGTCGTCGTGACGACTACTGGTGATGATAAGAAGGAGGAGAAACACGAATCAGACGGAGATAGCGATGATATTGACGTTGACGCCGTCCTAAGACGATACAGAGAAACGAGGTAATAAAAAGCTCTTCTCATTTTATTTTCTCCTATACTTATTTGTCTTTTATTCCAGCAAAGATGATAGCTCGAGTGAGGACGAGAAAAAGAGCGACGTACGACCTGGAACGTCGTTGAGTCTCAACATTCCGCCCATTCCCGTTATAAATGTTCAAGATGCGACTCCGTTGCCGTCCGACGCCGGAACATCGTCGTCGTCGTCCGAATCGGAGTCGGAAAAGCAAGGCGATTTCGCGGAAGCATCCGGATATTCATCCGATGAAGAAGAAGAGGAGGAAGAGAAAGAGGAAGCCGTTCCAGAACAACCACCAAAATTGTCGTCAAATTCCGACAACGACGAGACGAAGAAATTGGAAGTTGAGGAAGTGAAATACAGCGAGGAGGAGTTTGAAGAGGAGGCAGATAGCAGAAAAGAGTCTGATCATGATGATGATAGGACTAATAGGGATAGTGAAGACGCCAAACCGAGTCAAGATGTTCTAAATATTCGCATCGTAGCTGACGAGAAAGACGACGAGATTGTTGAGTCTGAAAGTCGAGATGATGATACGACGGCGGCGGCGGTGGCGAAAGCGGAAGAACGTCTAGACGTAGATAAAGAGGAGGCCAATGTCAAGAAAAAGAGCGACGGACCTGACGATGAAGAGAGTGACGAAATTGCCAAAGACGAATCCGAACCGGCAGTTGAACCCGACGTCACAACAGCAGGCGAAAACGAAGAGAAGAAAGAGAGCGACGGAGTCAAAGAACCGGACGATGTCGCGACAGGGAAAGAGAGTGACGAAAATGCTGAAGACGAATCCGAAGAGAACGACGCAAAAAAGGACGAAGACGAATCTAGACCAGCTGTTGAACCGAACGTCACAACGACAGGCGAAAACGAAGAGAAGAAAATGAGCGACGCGAAAAAGGACGAAGAGAAAGATGAAGACGAATCTAGACCAGCAATTGAACGTGACGTCGCAACAGCAGTTGAACGCGAAGAGAAGAGCGAAGACGCTGAATCGAGATCAGTAAAGAAAGACAGCGATAAAGAAACGATTGAAAAAGAGAGTGACGGAGAGAAAGAGAGCGATGAAATAGAATCTAGATCAGCCACAGCGACAATTGATTCCCTTGAAGAGAAAAGAACGAAGGCAATCGATTCAAACGAAGAGGAGAATATCCAAGAAAAATCGCCAGAAGATCGTCAAGAAAGCGACGCCGATCGACGCGACGCCGCCACCGTTCCCGAAATTCAAATACGTCGAACCCAAAGCCAAGATCTTCTCGAAAACGACGAGGCGCGAGACGAATTCGCCGCTTCGCCGTCATCGCCAACGAAGCCGCCGTTCGAAACGATGGCGTCGGCGAAAAATCTTCTCCGTCAGACGACGTCCGGGCTGTCGATTCGACTTTCCGACGACGACGAGGGAAAAATCAACGACGACGATATATTGAGCAGTGTGACGTCGAGCTCCGTTTCGTTGCTCGACAGTTCGAAGATTCCGTCGCTGACGAATAGCCTGTCGGATGTGGCGATGAAGAGTCGAAATTCGCGATCGTCGTTGAAGGAGATGCATCGGGTCGGTCGAACGCCGCAGACGTCGAGCGGCGAGCTCTCCGAGCCCGTTGCGCCGTTAGTAAAGGGTAAAGAGGACGTGGAACTGGCCAATGTCGCTCTTACGGAAAAGCAGGTTAATTAAAGATAGATAGATCTTTATAGAGTTTAGGACACTTGGATGTTAGGTAAAGGAGGTGGCAGCTGTTTTGGAAGAGGAGGAGGCTGTGAATACGGTGAGTTTTCGTAATGCGTCCGTCACCGATAAGGGAGCGGCCGCCGTCGCTGAGGCGATCATGACAAACGAGACATCTGTCAAGGTAAATGAGTAGATGAGTTGTATGGGGGGCTCACGCATATATACACACGCATATTTCTGAGAGTCTGAGATCCCCAGAACATCTGGCATTGAATCTTAATACCTAGATTCCTAGATGGTCTTAGAGCTCAATACTTTGAATGCGCGTTCTTTGAACCGTGCCTCTTGCTTAGAGTACAAACATACTCATTGATTATATATATAGATGCTCAACTTCAACCTGAATAATCTCGGTGCAAAGGGTGCAAAGCACGTGGCAAAGACTTTACGCAGAAAATCTCTCGAATTCCTACTGTACGTTTCTCCGCCGAGCTTCAATATTTTATTTTTTGATTGGTGCATTTTTACCCGGTAGTCTCCACGGTAACAAAATCGGTGACGAAGGTCTACGTCACATCGTCGATTCTCTCGTCGGCGGCGGCGATGAGACGACGTCGACGATGATTCCGCGTCCGCCGCCCGGCAATCCGCCGGAAAATCGTCGTCGATTACGTCGACGACAGCGACGAAGATCGTCGTCGTCGTCGTCGTCGTCGACGTCATCGACGTCGTCTCTATCGTCGATCGCGTCGACCGTTCTCGCTCCCAACGCGACGTTGACGTGTTTGGACGTGGGAGATTGCGGCCTGACGGCGTCGGCGGCGTTCCACGTCGCTCGCCTTCTCGCCGGCAATTCGTCCCTGAAGGAATTGAATTTGAGCGCGAATCGGCTCGGCGTCGACGCGTGGCGTCAAATCGGCGACGGTTTAGGTAAGAATTCGTCGTTGACGAGCCTCTGCTTGGATTATTGCGACTTGGGCGACGATGGTCTGGTTGCGCTGTGCGACGCTTTTGCGCATACGACGTCGTTGAAGTCGGTTGATTTGGAGGGAAACGGTATTACAGATCGAGGGGCGCGCGTTCTTCTTGAAGCTCTTAAATTGAATTCCACGCTGGTGGAATTGACGTTGGCGCCCGGAAATAGCATCAGTTCTGAGTTGATGTCCGAATTGGCGGTCGCTCTCAAAAGCCGTCAGGAGTGATAGTAATTAAATAGTTTGAATCACGCTGGATTTTTTTCTTATTAAACGAACGTAATTGACGGTAGCTAAGGATAGATTAGCAGAGGCAAACACTATTGTTGAAGAGGCTGAGATCAAGTCGCCCGAGTGTGTGACTTGCTTCTGGCAGTTTACTTGTTTTCCCGCGAAAAGATCCGGTTTTTCTTGTCCTCCCCGGCTCGTATGAAGATAGATAGATAGATAGGGAATCCGACGGATAGATATGACCCTGTTTCTTGATTGTTTGATGAAACAAAGGGGGGTGATGACGCTTGGGGCGTTTCAGACGTGCTATTGTTGCTACGGGGACTCTGCTTTTTGAAACTATGCAGGAAGTTCTTTGAAACGCTTTTGGAGTTCCGAGAGTCGAGCGTAATAGCAAGACTTTGTGGTGAAACTAAAAGTAGACGCTAGAGCATGATTATCGATTTACCTCAGGGTCGTTCTCAGGAATTCATATAAGCTTGCATTCGGTTGCACTTTTGAGTAGAGTCGACTCTGAAGCTGCGGCAGGCAGACGTCGACGAAGATGAAGCGGCTCGTTTTAACGTTTGCTGCTGTTCTTGTTCATGCACTCACCACTGAATCTTGCTCTTGGAATTGCACCGATGGATGCAATGAAAAGGTTCCCAGTAGAACAACGTAAGGAGTCCAAGCATGATTTCAGTCTAACTGATGCTAGCCTTCTTTAGATTTCTCGCCTGTTGTTCATTGAAGAAACGGTACGCAGACTCAACTACCTACTTATATATATATATATAGCCTTGAACTTTCGATTAACAGACTTGGAGGACGAGGATGTGAATTTTACACAAAAGACAACTGCAGTTGCAGGATTCCTGTGAGCGACGTAGTGAGCAACATTTCGTTGAGTCAAATGTACGTATGTTACTCGAATCAGATGCTGGTTAGTCGGTCTTTTATTTTCTAGCGAGAAATGCTATCGATCGGTTGGCTTGGAGCCTCAACCACCATACGTTTGTAAGTGGCAATTTATACTACGTGACGGTGATGACACGGCAAAAATTCGTTGCTCGACATTTCGACTTGGTCGTGAACGCGGTGACTGCAGAGATGGCGCGTGTGCGTGCGAACTAAGCCAAGTCAAATCGAGGTCTTATCTCCAAATAAGGGGAAATGTAACCAAGCCCAAAAAAGACAAGTGTGAAAAGAGTAACTGTGCAGAGTGCAAGGTAAAGGAGGCCTGTGTCTATGGAGATTGTAAAGGCAGTTCGCGTGTGTATTGCGGCAATCCGAGCCGCGGCAAACTAAATATTAATCTGGCGAGCCGAAAAGGAAGGGACGAATCTCTTATTAAAGTGGAAGTCTTTGTCAAGGAAGGGGAGAATCCCAAGCTTGATTGCTTCTATTCAACTTCGGTGATTCTTGTAAAATTTTTGTTGACAAGTGGTCAGCAATTGGGTGTAAAAACAGAGTCGCCATTCTTGTATGGCGAGATTGATGCTCTGCTAACGTCTGGGCGATGCAGTAGAGATTCCAGGATTAATTGCTTTTTTAAAGACTACGTTGATGTTTCAGACTGCAACCTGATTCCAAACTGCGATGAATTCATAGAAAGAGTGTTGGAATCGTTAGGAGGTGAAACTGTTTCTGGCGATGGACCGAGTGGAGACGAAGTGGAGGAGCATAAACCAACAACAGCAACGGTGACTGAACTGCCGACTTCTGCATCTCCCAGAGAGCCAAGTAAACACAGCAAAATTTATAATTCGTTGAATGCAAAAAAACTAGATCGAATAGGTGAAACAGCGACTCCTGAAACAGAGAAAGCGACCAACAAAGAATCAAAGAGAAAGGACAAGGACAAGAAGAAGAAGGACAAGAAGAAGGACAAGAAGAAGGACAAGAAGAAGGACAAGAAGAAGGACGAGAAGAAGGACGAGAAGAAGAAAAGAGAAAGAGAAGGGTAAGACAGCCTGTTGACTCCACAATTTAGAAACGTCGTAGTCATTCTAAAATCAGAAGTTGAACCTACAGCTTAGGCAGGCCCGAGATAGACTCGCATTTTTGAGCACCAGTCTCATCAAATACCACAAAAAGTCTCAGCAAAAAAAACAGCACAGCAAGCAAAAGTCACCAACCACATACAAAAACACCTACGTAACGTTCTTCAGCACAAACACCCAAGCATACTGACTCGGCAACTGATCAAACTGAACATCCGGCATCGAAATAACGATCCCACTTCCCCCACTACCGGCAGCCCAATGAATCTCACCCGAAAACCCGAGCATCGAGACGCTCGTCCCCGTCGAAGTCTTGGGCGCATTCAACATCAATTTCCCCCCATCAGGCCACTGGAGAACAATAGCATAGACATCCGGCACGCCTGAAGCGACCTTAGCGGACGTATACCAGACACTACCCGAAGCGGAATCATTCTGAATGCGATAATGGGTCGTGTTATAGATTGCGAGCCCGTTCACGTCCAACCAGGCGCCCAATTGGGTGAGACGTTCCTCGAAGATGGGCAAGATTCGACCGTCGGCCGTCGGTCCGACGTTGATGAGAATATTTCCGCCGCAGCTTACCGTGCTCACGAGTTCCTTGAGAAGCGTCTCGAATTTGAGATAGCTGCTCAAAGAGGCGTCGCGTCGATAGCCCCACGAATCGCGATCGATCGTCATCGCGTTTTCCCACTTGTGATTCTGCAGTTTTCCCGGGTTGTAGCGATCGGAGCACGTGTAGTAGCCGCCGTGGTGACACGAAATTCCCTTTCCCCAACGATCGTTCGTCACAATGTAATCCTTCACGGGACTCTCGTTATAAAGCCAAGCGAGAAATCCCGTGCTGTTCCA
This sequence comes from Oscarella lobularis, assembly GCF_947507565.1. Taxonomy (NCBI): domain Eukaryota; kingdom Metazoa; phylum Porifera; class Homoscleromorpha; order Homosclerophorida; family Oscarellidae; genus Oscarella; species Oscarella lobularis. Next base: position 297,475 of record NC_089192.1, on the reverse strand, counting down.
ATACGTATCCGGCGCTTCCCAGTCGCCGTCCGACCACAGGACGCCGGGACGATAACCGTTAATAATCTCCATCAATTCCGGATAGAGAACGTCTTCGACGTACGTACGCGATTTGAAACCGCTCGCCTTATCGGCTAAATAGATCGGGTTGAACCACTCGAATAGGGAGTGGTAGAGACCGAAGACGAGATCGGTGCGATTTCGAATCGACGTCGCTAGATCGCCGAGAATGTCGCGATGGGGACCGTTGTCGACGGCGTTCCAGTTCCACGACACCGCACTGCCCCAATTCGTCCAGCCTTCGTGATGCTTGCTCGTCAAGACAACATACCTAATTAATTAATTAATTAATTAATTAATTATTATATTTTGAGTTCGAAGGTCTCTGAGGTTGTTTTGTTTCTATTTCTTACTTTGCTCCGGCGCGTTGAAAGAGGTCCGCCCACGCGTCGGGATTGTAGAGCTCCGCGCGGAACATTGGAGCGAAATCGGCGTACGTGAAGTTCGGCGGATAGTTATTCTCCATGAATTCGACGTAGGATTTTTCTTTGGAGCCCTGCCAGTTCCACCAGAACCATTCGCTGCCGAAGCTGGGAACGCTGAACACGCCCCAGTGGAGAAAGATGCCCACTTTCGCTTCGTCGTACCACGCCGGCAGCGGCCTTTTGTCGATCGAGTCCCAATTGGGCTGATACTGAGCAGCGGAGAAGTGGAGCAGAGGGAGAGCGATCAAAAAGAGATGAGAAGTCATTGGTTTGTTTACAGTTTAGCGCGCGTGATCAAATACTCCAACTCGATTTTTTTCCTGCGTTCCGTTTATCGTGTGCATCTCATCTATGATTCCCGTCTACCAGAGTCGGCGATCTAGAAGAATCAAATGGTATTTGTGGGGCCTCTTTCGACAAGAAAAACGTCAAGATGGCGGACGCATGCAGGAAGTAGGAGAACCACCTCTGCTCCCACAGCAACGCTCATTTTTGTGCAAATGATGACGTCTTTAGGAAGTCAAAGGGGAGAAAATCGTATGAGAAGAGCCAGAGGCAGATTGCATTGCTTGACGATAACCTAATAACAGCAGATCCGCTTAGCAACTAAAGACCGTCTAAACCGTCATTAGCCATTCGACCGTTCTTCCGCCCGGGCATGGCCGTCACGTCAACGACAGGCTTCCTTGTCGCTACGCTTCTACTCGTCAATTCTGCCTCATCTCAATCCCAATTCGATATATCGTCAAAGTGGTGGAAGAAGCACTTCGGTTCCCAGTCTGACCGTAGGCGTTTTCCTTCTCGATTGTCTTTGTCTTTCTCGCTGAATATCGCCTACAGCATCTACGTGTAAAAAACTCGAGAAACCCGGAAACGGTAGCGTAAGGACCATAGGCGAAAACAAAGCCGAATATTCGTGCAATCCCACCTACACGCTGGTGGGCCGAAAAGAGCGTGCGTGCGCCTGTGGCGAATGGATAGGATCCATCCCGGAATGTAGAAAGGGTACGAATCACAAGTCTCGTCTTCAGTTCTCACAATAGACGCTTTCGATCGTACGTCATCTAGACGGAGAATGGGGTGGGTGGGAAGAGTTCAGCTCGTGCACGAAAACGTGCGGCGGCGGCCGACAGACGCGACAACGTCAGTGCAACAATCCCAAACCGGATCGTGGCGGCAAGAATTGCCCTGGAAGCGACTCAGAAAGTCAAGTATGCAATACGGATCCGTGTCCACCAGGTAGACACAAACTCTGTCACTAAGTAACGCCATGCACGTCCGCTCGCGTGTTGTTTTTCTCAGAATGCCCTATTAGCGGCACCCTTGCTTTTGGTCCGCTCACTATCACAGTCCTAGAGGACAAACTATCTCTCAATGTTTCGTGCGGCGACGGCTACGTCCTAGCGGATTCCACTAGTTCTATTTTGGATTGCACGTTGCTCAACAACACCGACGTGACCGCGTTGTGTGTTAAGAGTAAGCAACCGTTTTTTCAATGTCGACTTCCTTAGCAACAAAAATATTTAGCCTGTCCCTCACTGACGCACCTTCAAAACGGAACAGTGACACTAAGCGACGGCGGTCTCACCGCTCGATTTCAATGCGACCTCGGATTTGTCCGTCAAGGATCGCAGACTCTTTTTTGCGAGAATGGGAATTGGGTTGGTAGTGAGCCCAGATGCAGTAAGTCTACACACGTACTGTATATTAATTAGACTATACATGTATGTGCGTTGAAGATTCGGTCGAGGAAACTGTCGAAGTTCCGCCCTTTCCCGCGTTTGCTGATCTTCTCGGAAGTGATCCGTCTATCGTAATCCGACAGAATAGCTACGTTCTATCTCAGGCCTTCTTTGCTCCCATATGCTCGACTGTTCTTTCGTTCAACTATCGAATGTCTCCCACTGTAGAAACTGTAGAGATTGAAGCGGAAATGATCGAATCTGACATTGAATCTACTATAAGAAACGACTCGGCTATCATTGCTCGCGGCAACGCTACAATTATGGGAGATGGAACCGCAAATTCAAACGTCTTCTGTCTCGAAGTCAACTCGTGCGTCAACGACTCAGTGTTACCTACGGCCGCCGTTGTACGAACGTTCGTACGTTTTGTTTCACCGAGCTCTAGCGATGTACTGGAAATCAGCTCTTTGTCGGTCAATGAGGCATCCAATTGTTCAGGTAAAATTGTCTGTCAAGTGCCAACGAATTTTTTTGAAACTTTTTAGGACTGAGCGAGCAATCAGTCCGAGTCAAGCGCGACGTCGTCAACGACGACGACGTCGACGATGACGACGATGACGACTGTGATAATTCGATTTCGAGCGGCGATTGCGGTTTCACAAACGATCCGTGCGGCGCTGCGTCATTTGCAGTCAATCTCGTCGTTGACGAAGACGACGAACGAATACCGATAGCGCCTTTGCAACAGAAAAAGTCGACAGAAAGCGACGGGTGTTCTGTTGACGTCTGCATTCCGTGCCTCGCCGATACGGGAGTATCTGTCTCTAGTGCCGACAGCTCCGCCGATAATGAAAGGAGGAAAAGGCGATCAACTATCTATAAAATAGGTAATCGGTGATTAATTTAATAAAAACCTTTGTTTATGTGCTTACTTGCAGCGAAAACAGAATTTTGTGCAAAGTTTAAGAAAAATCGTCGCTATGCCGTCGCAAATTCACCCAAGATGAAATTCAAACAATTCATGACGTTTACATACACTTTAGGAAAAGGCAGTCACGACTTGACCGTTCAGGGGGTGTGCTATTGGGAAAAGGACCGAAAAGATGCTGTTGTTAAACTTGGCGACAAAGAGGATACAGACTTTAAAAGACAATTCACGGCAAATGATCCCAGAAGTGGCAACATTTGTCTGAAGTTGCGAAAGCGAAAAAATGAATGCGATAAGTTTCAAATTAAGTTTACTGCCGAGGGACCGAACAGGGTGTGTGTCAAAAATATCGTGTACATGTCAGATTGCGCAAAAAGCAAATCTTTTTGCGGTAAAGTTATTTGATTAATTAAGCGTGATTATTGGATTTACTTTTGTTTTAGGACAATTCCATAACAAGCCAAGGAATAAATGTTAGCGTAAATGATTCTCTGTACTTTTCTGTCTACGGCTTGTCTGTGTTCTTGCGTGAGATTTTCTTGTCGATGACGTCAATTTTTTCTGTCAGTTTGTCTTCTTTATTTGTCTGTCGATGAGTAAATTGCAGATAGAGCTAGCAAGAGGAGCTTTCCAGAAATCAAATAGGCGGTACGCTAACATAGTCAATTCCGCATAGTCTTGACTTGTTATGGTCTAGAAAATATTAGCATGAGAAAGCGAACGCGTCGTCAAGAAGGTCAGTTAGGCACAATGCAGACATTTATTTATTCAGGTGCGCAGTGCATAACATGTATAGGCATAATGATCCGTCAGAGGAAGTCGAGTGCACGTCGTTTAAGATAAGAATCTATAAAAACGTCAATTTTGATCAACACGAAGTCCTGAATTTAGCCGCTGATAGCGAGACGCGTGCACATGCAGGAAGACGCACAAGGTTCTAAAAAATGAATGAGAATGAAATAAATAGGAACGTAAGCCAGGCTGTGTTTGACTAAAGAAAGGTCTCATGGTCTTTACATTTAGTTGTTATTGGAAGCGAGGAAGCCAAGGTTATCTAATAATAGATATCTCGCTTTGGTTGGTTCCCTTTCATTAGCCAATTGACCGTCTTTCCATCATGACCCAATTCGTTGCGTTCCTTCTTGCTGCACTTCTACTGGCCAATTCGGTCTCATCATTCGACGAATCGTCAAAATGGTGGAAGAAGCACTTTGGTTCGCAGTCCAGTGACCGTAAGGTTTTTCCCTTTCGTTGCCGCGTTTTATGCGCCAACTATTGCCTGCAGCATCCACGTGTCCGAAACTCGAAAAGCCCGCGAACGGCACCGTGACGGTTGTAGTGAACGAAGCCGAATATTCGTGCGATTCCACCTTCACGCTGGTGGGCCGAAAAAGGCGTTCGTGCGGCTGTGGCGAATGGATAGGAGCCGCACCGGAATGTAGAAAAGGTAAAGATCATATAGACTGTCGTGTCTTTGAAAAATTGGACGCTTTTGTCAATGTCATCCACAGACGGGGAATGGGGTGAGTGGGGGGATTATGGACCATGCACGAAAACGTGCAAAGCGACGCGAAAACGCCAGTGCAACAAACCGCCGCCGGAACGTGGCGGCAAGGATTGCGTTGGAAGTCCGTCAGAGAGTAAAGACTGCAATGCCACTCCGTGTCCACCTGGTACGAACCTGTCTTTAATTCACTATAGGATATAAGGAAGCCAAGGTAACGTTATGAATAACTGTTTTTTTTCCAGAATGTCCTATTACCGAAACACTTGTCTTTGGTCCTCTTACCGTCAAAGTCCGCGAGGATAGAAAGTCTGTCGAAGTTTCGTGCGGCGACGGCTACGTTCTAGAAGAATCTAGTAATTCCGTTCTGGATTGCCAATTTCTCAATGAAACCGACGTGACCGCATTGTGTGTTCAGAGTAAGGGCAACGGCCTTCGTAATTGTCTCTATGTACAAAAATATTTAGGCTGCCCCTCACTGACGCATCCTCAAAACGGAACATTGACACTAAGCGACAGAAATCTCACCGCTCGATTTCAATGTGACCTCGGATTTGTTCGTCAAGGATCGCAGACTCTTTTTTGCGAGAATGGGCATTGGGTTGGTAGTGAGCCCAGATGCGGTAAGTCCACGCACTCATTACATATGCAGTGTATATTAGACAGGGTCATACACGTGTGCATCTAGATTTGGTTGGCGACGTTGTCGAGGTTCCTTCCTTTCCAGTGTTTGCTGAGCTTCTCGGAAGCAATCCATCGATTGTAGTCGTACAAGACAGCTACGTCCTATCTCAGTCCTTCTTTGCCCCCATATGCTCGACCGTTCTTTCATTCGACTATCGAATGTCTGCAACAGTAGAAACGGTAGAGATTGAAGCGGAAATGGTCGAATCTGATATCGACGGCACTATACGAAACGACTCGGCTGTAATTGCTCGAAGAAACGCTACAATTGCCGGAGATAGAACCGTAGATTCAAAATTCTTCTGTCTCGAAGTCAGCTCGTGCGTCAACGACTCAGTGTTACCTTCGGCCGCCGTTGTACGGACGTTCGTGCGTTTCGTTTTCCCAAGCACTAGCAATATACTGGAAATCAGTTCTATATCGGCTAATGAGGCGCCCGGTTGTCCAGCAGGTACAGTAAATTTCAAGTTTGTAGTCATTGATTTTAATTAATGAAAACTGTGCAGAAGCGAACAATCAGTTGGTTCGAATCAAGCGCGAAGTCTACGACAGCTACTACGATAACGTCACAAATTACAATGCCACAAGTGACAACTACAATGACAACGACACAAATTTCGATTGCAATGATACGATTTCGAGCGGCGATTGCGGCTTTACAAACGATCCATGCGCCGTTGTGTCGTTTGATGTGTATCTCTTCCGCGACGAAGACGACGACGAAGGAATACCGATAGCACGTTTGCAGAAGAAACAGTCGGTTGAAAGCGACGCGTGCTCGATTGACGTCTGCATTCCGTGCCTTGCCGATACGGGAATATCTGTCTCTAAAGCCAGAAGGCCCGTCGATCAAACAAAGAACAGGAATCAGCGATCAACTATGTATTTAGAAGGTAATCGGTCATTCATTTAGAAACCTTTGTGTATCATGTGTTTACTTGCAGCGAGGACAGAATTTCGTGCAACCTTTCACTCAGGCGGTCGCCTTGCCATCACAAATTCGCCCAAGATGCCAAAATTCAAAACATATATGACGTTTGAATACTCTGTAGGAGCGGGCGGTCACTCCTTGATGGTTCAGATGGTGTGCTTTGTGGAAAAAAAAAGGACTATTGTTAGACTTGCTAAGGACAAGAAGACGAACTATAGAAAAGAAATCGGGTCACTTGATCCCAGAAAAGGCAACATGTGCCTCAAGTTGCGAAGGGAAGGTACATGCACCGAGTTTCAAATTAAATTTACTGCCTCGGGAAAGAGCAGTTTGTCTGTCAAAGGAATCAGGTACATGTCAGATCGCGACAATTCTTTTTGCGGTAAAGTTATTCAATTAAGTGTTATTATTGGGTTTACTTTTGTTTTAGGAACGGTTGATAATAAGCTGTAAAGAACTGTTGTCAGTTTGGACGACTCTCTGTACTTTTCTGTCTATGTCCTTGCGTGTGAGAATTTCTTGTTGATGACGTCAATTTTTTTCTGTTGGTTTGTTTGTCTATGAGTAAATTGCAGATAGAGCAAGAGGGGCTTTCCAGAAGTGACAAAATCAACAGAGCGGTAAGCTGACATATTATTCAATTCCGCATAGTGTTGACTTGTTATAGTCTAGAAAATGTTGTCAAGCAAGAGAAAGAGAATGCTTTGTCGAAAAGATCTGCTAAACTGTATAGGCACACTGCAAACATTTATTCATTTCTTCTATATATAGAATTAATAACTCGCCCGGATATCACTTTCTTCAATCAACCGAAGAAGGAACAGATTTGTGGAGAGACCATCTATTCCTATTTCCTAAGGCAAGCATTGATACAGTGTCCGTTTTGTTTTAGGTTCTGAATCAGGCGCGATGCTTCTTAAGAAATATTGTCATTGTCTTACCCCGACAGGTAAAGTGCATGCTCTATTATAAACCTTACTTCATGTATAGTATCTTTTAGAATGGTATCGTTCACATGGAGGTGTAGCCTATGACGTCACGTCCGCCGCGACGCTTTTTGGCATTCAGTACTGCGACCATGACGTTCTCTCGATGCGTCACCGCCGCTCTTCTCCTCCTTCTCGTCCTTGAAAAATCAGCCTCCCAAACGGGATTTTTTTCAACTGACGTGTCGTCAAAATGGTGGAAAAAGCACTTTGGGTCGGAAGTAGATCGTAAGTTGTTTTTTCTCTCCCTCTTTGTCTGCACTTACGACTGAAATCTGTTTTCATTTACGACAGCATCGACGTGCCCAGCAGTTGAACGCATCGGAAACGGGAGCGTCGAAATCGTGGGGGGAAACAAAGCGAGCTACTCGTGCAATCCCTCCTTTACCCTTGTCGGTCAAGCGCAAATTCAATGCGCTTGTGGCGAATGGATAGGAACAGCCCCAAGTTGTAGAAAGGGTACAAAGCCTCAAAGACTCCACATCGAGAATAAATATTTTCTTTTCTCGTGAACCAGACGGGGAGTGGGGGTCTTGGACGTCCTATTCATCGTGCTCTCGATCATGCGACGTCGGCCTACAGACGCGACAACGTATCTGCGACAATCCGCGGCCCGAAAGAGGCGGGAAACCGTGCCCGGGAAGTCCGAGCGAGAGTCGAGAATGCACCCTTGCCCCATGTTCGAGTACGTCACAGTTCTTCCGCCCTGGTTCCGCGACTATCATGTATGGGTTCACGCTAATTTGTTTTCTTTTCCCCGCGCAGATTGCCCCGTTAAAGGGACCATTTTATTGGGCGCGCTCAATATCACGTCGTCGAACGACGGACAAAATCTTTTCGTTTCGTGCGGGGAAGGCTTTCTTCTTTCCGACCCCGCTCTTGCTGTTTTGAATTGCAGGCTTCTCAATACTACCGACGTGAACGCATTGTGTGTTCAGAGTAAGCAGCGGCGCGGCTTTTGCAATGTCAAGTTCCTTAGCAGGAAAAATATTTAGTCTGTCGCTTACTGACAAACCCTCAAAACGGAACAGTGACAATAAGCGACGGCGGTCTCACGGCTCAATTTCAATGTGACCTCGGATTCGTTCTCCAGGGATCGCAGACTCTTCTTTGCGATAATGGGCAGTGGATTGGTACTGAACCCCAATGCGGTAAGTCCTCACATGTAATATATAGATTAGGCTATACGTGAATGCATCTAAGATTTGGTCGAGGAAACTGTCGTTGTTCCGCCTTTTCCCGCGTTTGCTGATCTTCTCGGAAGTGATCCGTCGATTGTAATCCGACAGAACAGCTACGTTCAATCTCAGGCCTTCTTTGCTCCCATATGTTCGACCGTTCTTTCATTCAACTATCGAATGTCTCGCACAGTGGAAACTGTACAAATCGAAGCAGAAATGGTCGAATCTGATATCGACTCCACTATACAAAACGACTCGGCTATCATTGCTCGCAGCAGCGCTACAATTATGGGAGATGGAACCATAGATTCAAAATTCTTCTGTCTCGAAGTCAATCAGTCGTGCGTCAACGACTCAGTGTTACCTACGGCCGCCGTTGTACGGACGCTTGTACGTTTTGTTTCACCCAGCCCTAGCAATATACTAGAAATTTCCTCCCTGTCAGCCAATGAGGCATTCAATTGTTCAGGTAAATTTCCCGTCAACAGTGGCTATAATTAATTATTTAATTAATTGTACCTTGTAGAGGCTGCACGACTGAACGATGAAAACAATGCAGACGACTCCGAAGACAATTCCGATTCCGACTACAACAACGACGTCGACGACGATTACGATTACGATTACGACGAAGAAGACGAGGACGATACCAACTGCGATAACTCGACTTCAAGCGGCGATTGCGGTTTCACAAACGATCCGTGCGGCGCTGCTTCGTTTGCAGTCAATCTCGTCGACGACGAAGACGACGACGACGACGAAGGAACATCGATAGCGCCCTTGCAGAAGAAAAAGTCGACAGAAAGCGACGCGTGTTCTGTTGATGTCTGCATTCCGTGCCTCGCCGATACGGGAGTATCTGTCTCTAATGCCGATCGCTCCGCCGCCAATGAAAGAGGGAAGCGGCGAGCATCTAAATTTCAATTTTTTTCGGGTAATTAGTTTCTAATTTATAAATATTTATTATTGAATTTTTGTCTTTGGGGGTTTATTTCAGCGAGGAAGCGTTTTTGTGTAGATTTTAAGAAAGACAGTCGCTATGCTATTGCAAATTCACCCAAAAGGCCAAGAAAACGTTTTTCAAGATATATGTCATTTGGATACAGTTTAGGAAAAGGCACTCACGATTTGACCGTTCAGGTGGTGTGCTTTGGGGGAAGACGAAACAGAGAGCGTTCTGTTATTCAACTTGGCGACGACAACGATTTCAAAAAGCAATTTAAGAATAACGATCCCAGAAATGGCAAAATGTGTCTGAAGTTACGTCTACAGAAGAAAAAATGCAGTCAGTTTCAAATTAAATTTACTGCTAATGGAAAGACGAAGGTGTGTGTCAACTCATTCACGTTCATGAAGTCAGAAAAACACCGGTTTTTTTCATTTCATTGCGGTAAGTTATTTAATTAAATGTATTTATTTACTACTTTACTTTTGTTTTTAGGAACGATTCATAATAAGCTATGAGTATGACTTTCTGTACTGTTCTGTCTGATGCTTGTCTATGTCCTTGCACTTTTCTGTCGGCATCTATATTGACGTCACTAAACCAACGTCATGTGTAACTCGCGCTAACAGCAAAGCCATAAACGCGAGAAAAACCCTCCAAGTCGCCGCTTCTCGTCACTCCAGAAGCGCTCGGGAGATGAGCGACGACATCTCCAACGACGACGACGCCACGCGAATCGACGAAAGTCGACTTCCACCGACGTACACGTCGAAATCGCCGTCAGAAAACGAGAAAGCAAACGACGACGAAACGTCCTGCGACGAAAGCGACGAAATCGAAGCGGAAAACGACGACTACGACTACGAAAGAAAGCTAAAATCGATGAGCGAATCCCCGGATAGGAAATCGAACACCGAAAACCGATCGACGGCGGCGACGGGCGCCGCTCTTCTTCGCGGCGGAACGATAACTCTAAGCATGAGCGACGACGCCGTTCGCATCGAATCGAATCGTGCCGTCGACGAAACGCCGCCGCCGCCGCCGCCGCCGTCGACGCTCGCCGCCGTCTTCGCGCCGTCGCTTTCGCCGCCGCCGTCCGACGCTTCCGCACACGTCGCCATGTTGTCGCTTAGCAACGACGGAGATTGCGGTAACGGAGGCGATGACCCGGATGCGTATAATTGGGATGAATTGGGGAGAATGATGTCTGGCGGTGCCGCCGGTGCCGGTGCCGGCGGACGCGTGGGGCGCCGGACACTCGCTCGATCGGCGTCAGAGGTCGTATTTCAAGCGCGGAATACGGAAACGAATACGGTAACGTTGACTAAATCGAAGAAAGGATACGGGTTTCAGATTCGCGGCGACGGACCCGTTTGGATTAGCGGCGTAGACAAGGGTGGGTGTCTCCTTTTTTTCTGTCGCCGTTGGCAACCGACGGCTTCTCGTAGGATCCCAAGCGGAGGCTTCAGGTCTCAAAGAGGGTGGGCTCTTGATCGAAGTGAATGGCAGGAACGTGGAGGACGTTAATCACGACACTGTATTGAAATACATAGCGGAGGGTAAGATAGGGGCTCCTTTTGTACATTTATATCTAATAGAAGATTTTAATAGGACCGCAGCCTTTGACTCTATCGTTTCAGCTTATGAGAAACACGACGAAATCACTTAGTGAGTATTAGTAGTACGTGACCCAGGGGGGGTTTCTTAGCTAGTGGAATCTCGTAGGCGCTCCCGTCATGTCTGGCTATATGACCAAACAGGGCGGCACGGGCATTGTGCGCAAGAATTGGCGTCGACGCTGGTTTGTCTTGCGAAAGGACGGCTGCCTTTACTACTACAAAAACGAATCGGTTAAACAACTATTTTAAAAAATCGACATAGTCTTACTTCTTTTTTGCAGGATATTCAGCCTCTCGGAGCTATCGTCTTGCGCGGGTACACGGTTAGCAAAGCGCTGGATCTGGACAAGAAATGGGCGTTTAAATTGATAAAGGGCGGCGCTCGAACGTACTACATGCTCACCGAATCCGAAGCAGAAATGAATAGGTAAGAAACTTCGCGCGTGTCGTCTTTCTGACGGAAACGGGTTCGCGAGGTTAGCCTAAATGAAGTTAGTTAGCTACCGAATTTTGATAAGGAAGGGGGAAGCGGCTTGCGGTTTTGGAAGGAAAGGAGGGGATAGAGTTGTTAGCTAGGCGAAAAGGAGGGAATACGTAGTCGCACACTACTACAACTTCCCTTCAGAGGAAACCTTAGAGGAAACCGACCCCCTTTTCCTTTAGTTGGGCAAAGGCTCTTACAATCGTTTCCGAAGTCGACTCTTCGTCGTTTTCGTCGACGACGTCGTCCCCGCCCTCGTCGCTCTCCATGGGCAGTAGCGCTCACAACGTATCCGCTCCCGCTTTATCGATACGCGATCCCGACTGCCACGGTTGGCTGTTCAAACAAGGCTTCCATCATAAATCGTGGAAGCGACGCTATTGCGTTCTCAAGAGCGGCTGTCTCTATTATTATCTCGATATGACTGATCAGACGGCGAAGGGGGTCATGCACATGGCCGGATATACGCTCAAACGGCAGAGTTGCGTCGGAAAGAAACATTATTTCATGGCCGAGCCGCCTCGTGCCGACATGCGTCCGTTTTATTTTTACGCGACGTCGGAGTTGGAGTATCGAAGGTTGGGACCAATGGAGTCCTTGGGGCGGGATTCTCTATCTTTTCTTTTGTACCTAGGTGGTTTGGGAAGATGGAGGAGTCGATTCTCAAGAGCCGAACGTAGAGAGCGTCCTTTTCCTGCTGCTGCTGCTGTATTCCAAGAAATCCTTCATCATCATCATCATCATCCAGTCTGTGACAATGTTGTAGAAAAGGTTTCCTACATTTTTTTTAAACACCTCATACTTCTAATTCGTTTCTATTTGATTACTCCTTTGGTTCCGCTTAGTAATGAGCCCTATTCGGGCTTGCCTTGGTCGTACTATTGTAAAACGAAGAAAGTAGGGAGTTTATGAGAGCGCCGCCTCGAGAACGAGTCTGCCTGCATTTGCTCGCTAATACAGTCGCGTATTCCTTGAGACATGTTAGTTGAGAAGGGAGGAAGTCTTTCGCTTCCGTGCCATACGCGGCACCGGCGATTTTTTTTATCCTTTCCCCCGTTTCCCAAGATGATGTAATAGTTTGCCCAGTAAATCGCCGGCCTGGCGTATATAAAAGGGGGCTGCAGAATCGAAAAGTACAACTGATCCACACGGAGCTAAAGGAAACACAGCGACATGAAAATTTTTCTTCTGAGCCTTCTTTTGGTGCTGCTCACAGGAGCGGCGAATTCGGTTGATGTAAGATTGATCGACCGGCGTACTTTTGCTTTAGCGAATACACAAACGTTTGTAGTTCTATATGGTTCCTGGACTTCATTGTAAGAACTTGGCGACTCGAGGGTACTACAGCGTTGAAAACACGAACGCGACGGCTCCAGGAGTAGTACTAGTAGAAACCAAAACCTCGAAGTTCAGCTATGTCCGAAATATAACTACCGGTATGACCCGTGTGATAAATCGTGCCAGTGATAAAGAATTGGCAGTTAACGACGAGGGCGATCTTTATTTCGCGGGAAAGGTATGTGACCAGTGGAGTACGAGAAAATAGCTCGAGATACTAATTAATTAATTAATTAAAATTAGGATGCCGGTGATGATCTGGTTCACATGTACGTTACAGTGTCGCCGAAATGGCCGAAATGCCACGCGCAGTTTTTGTGCAAAGACGTCAAAGACGAAGACGTCCCTTCACGCAACTCCTCCTATCTAATATCGTGGACGAAAAAGTCGTTATTTCTTCCCAACGTCAACTGCCGGACATTGAAAAAGAGCATGATCACAAATTGTTTTAGAAGTTTGACTTCAACGCAAAAACAAGCTTTCGAACGTTTTGCCTTTGTCAGAAGTAATTAAGAGCTGATGCATATTTTTTCGTATTTTTTGCATATTTTTTTCGTACAGTATTTTTTTTGATTACATGGGTGTGTTCAAACGCACGCTAAAGAGCGTAGTCGCGAGCGGGGGGCTAAGTGAGTGTCTTCTTGTGAATTCCTTTGTGGGTCGAGTGTGTCCACTCGCCTACATGTTCGCCCGCTAGCGAAACTCGCGCTCGACAGCCGGCAAAATGACTGAATTGACCCGTCGACCGACGGCGCCCTCCCGAAGCGATTTCGATCGCAAAATGCCCGTCGCGAGCGACGAAAACGGGCTCCACGGTCTCGACGTCGACGACATGTGCGCGCTCGTCGATCTAACCGAAAGCACAATGCTGGAAAACCTCTCGAATCGCTTCGCACGCGACGAGATCTACACATACGTGGGAAGCGTCCTGATCGCCGTCAATCCGTTCCGCCTCATCCCCCTCTATCAGCCCAAACACTTCGACTTATATCGCGGCGGCGGCGGAGGCAACAAAGTCGCCGTTTCGCCGCATATTTTCGCAATAGCCGACGCCGCTTATACAAGCATGCTCAAGGAAAAGCGAAACCAGTGCGTTATCGTCAGCGGCGAGAGCGGATCGGGCAAAACGGAGAGCACGAAGTACATGCTACGCTATTTGATGGCGGTTAGCAATAAATTAAAGCACGGCGGCGTCGAACAAAAGATCATTGCCTCCGGATTCGTCTTAGAGGTAAAGAGGAAAAATGTTTTTATACTCGAGTAGTGGTCATTCATAATACATACATATTTATTTATTTATTTATTTATTTATTTATAGGCTTTTGGGAATGCTACGACCGTTTCCAATAACAATTCGAGTCGTTTCGGAAAGTTTTTGTCGTTGAAATTTCGCGAGGACGGCGCTTTTATTGGGGCGTCGATTGAGAAATATCTTCTCGAGAAATCGCGTATTGTTTATCAGGCGCCACGAGAGAGGTACACACAGTTGGTTCTCTCTATAGAAGTGTTAGTTTCTTTGTGTAGAAATTACCACGTTTTTTATTATTTATTGGCTGGTGCGGATGACGTTTTGCGTCGAAAATTGTGGCTCAAGAATCCCGAATATTTTCATTTTCTTAATCAGGTAATATTTGAAGAGAGAGATAGAGATTTTGCTATTGTGTTCTTTTTTTTTTTAAGGGTGGCTTGCATTTATCAGAGGAAAAGGAACAGGCGAATTTCACGGTGCTCATCCAATCGATGGAAAAAGTCGGCTTCTCTTCCGAAATACAAAAATGGTAATTAATTATTCACTCTCCCATAATACCACGTCGAAAAAAAATTTGGTGATTTTTAGGATTTTCACCGTCTTGGCAGCCGTTCTTCACCTAGGAAACATCCTATTCGAAAGCAAAGCCGATCTAGCGTACAGCGAAGGCGTCGACGTCAAAAACGTCGCCCAGCTCAAAGTCGTTTCCGATTTATTACAAGTAAACGATGACGTAGGCGAAAGTTTCTCCCCCTTAGTTCCCTCCTCAAGGTGAAATTCGAAACTCTTTACGCTGCGCTGACGGTCCGACGAAATCGTACGCGAGGCGAAACCGTTCTTATACCGTATTCGAAAGACGAGGTAGGTTAGGATTGAATGGGAGTCGGATTTCTGAGCGTTTTTTTAAGGCGGTCGCCGCGCGAGACGCAATGGCAAAGTCGCTCTACGGTTCGCTATTCAATTGGATCGTCGAACAGGTTAATTAATTAATAATGTATATTAATTGATTTCGTTTTATATATTTTTTTAGAGTAACAAGGGCCTGATTGGTCGTCTTGGACGAAGTGCTCACACTGTATAATATTTTCTCGCGTGATTTGTTTTTATTTTTTATTGGAATTTTGATTCTAGGGTCGTTTTATTGGTCTCTTGGACATTTTCGGCTTCGAGGTATTTCCCGTGAACAGTTTCGAGCAATTCTGCATCAATTACGCCAACGAACAACTTCAATTCTATTTCAATCAGCACATATTTCGTCTCGAACAGGCAACCCAACACGTTTCCACAAGACTTTGACTAAGTTTTCTTATAGGAGGAATACGCGTCGGAGGGAATTCGTTGGACGTCGATCGAGTATTTAGACAATAGGGCGTGTCTTGATTTAATTGCTCGGAAGCCGAACGGGCTCATGCAGCTCCTTGACGACGAATGCCGACTCGCCAGTGCGACCGATTACACGCTTTTCGATAAATTCAATAAGGAACATCGCGATCATTTGCACTATTACGAACCCCAAATCAAAAAGAAGGATCCCGTTTTTGGAATTCGTCACTATGCCGGAAGCGTCGAGTATCATCTACTGGTATTTTTAATTAGTAGTGGAAAAAATTGAAATTTCGATTTCTGGTCTTGTAGGGATTTCGTGAGAAGAATAGCGATTTAGTTAGACCGGATATTGTGGCCGTGTTGAAAGGAAGCGTTATGCTCTTTCTGAGGCAGATAATAAGTGCGTTTTTTTTGTTTATGTATCTATCTAAGTCGATGTCGAGTTCAGAAAGTGATCCGGTTGTCGTGCGACGTTGGAATCTTCTGCGTTGCGTTGCCTACTTTTGCGGGACACTTCTCTGCGTCGTCAAGCGAAAAAGTGAGTCGAAGAACGATCCGAGACGGCGCACGCGAACCGTACGGCGCTCTAGATTCAAAAGAAGACGAACAGAAGCAGAAGCAACACGGCGACAAGGCAAATAAATTAAACAGAAAGAATTCTACAGTAGATATAGTCTTTTTTTTACAGCCACTAGCTAGCGGTGGAGACAAGCGAACCGTCAACGCAAAGTGAGCCAATTCAATATCAAAAACAAGTCGAGGATATTTTAAATTTCAGATTGGGAGTTGGTGACGGTGGCAAGATTGGTTCTCCTAAGAGAAGGTGCGATATAGCGTACCTTTTCTCGATTTTTTCACAAATGTTTTGTTGAAGGGATAAGTTGAGTGTTCAAGAGAAAATCAAGTCGCTTGATTCTTCCTTTAATGATTCGCCACCGCCGTCGCGCGCCGGCGGATTGAAGAAGGCTTTGAGTGAGGATCGCAAGCGTGTTCTGTCTAAGGGAGCCCTTAGTCGACAGTCATCAAAAGCGGCACGATTTTCAAAGTACCAGGATAGAAAATCAGGGTTTTTTTTGCTCTATAATCTCTATTTAGGAAACATCGGATGTCGAAAATTAAACTTCTGGTGATTCTTCTTGAGGAAAATTTAACGATTTTTTGATTGTTTTTTTGTAGAAAGAGGCGGATGAGGCGAAAAGTCGAAATCGCGGGGGTTTTCTCATCGGCGGCGTGACGGGGGCTCGGCTATCCACGCGACGACAGGCGACTGTCGGCGCTCAATTCACAGTAATATAAATCATATGGGAGGGGGGAAAGTTTATTTAATTAATTGAATCGTCTATCAAAGACGTCGCTTTCGGCTTTGATGGATACGTTGTTGCAAGCTCGTCCCTATTTCATTCGATGCATCAAGTCGAATGAGTTCTTGGTTGGTGTAACGCGTGGGGGAGGGGGAATTTTATTTGAATTTTATTTAGGTTCCCAGGTCGTTTGATCGGGAAATGGTTCTTCGTCAGCTTCGCTATACGGGGATGCTTGATACGGTGAAAATACGGAAGTCGGGCTATAGCGTACGTTACACTTTTGAGGTAAATGGCTTTTTTTGTGTGGGGGTGGGGCGAGTGTGCAAATGTCGCTCTGTAGGAATTTCGTCGATTGTATTCGCCACTTCTTCGCAGTTCCCCGTCAATCCAACGATTTCTTTCCGACATGAAACTCGATTCAAATCAATACCAAATCGGTCGAACAAAAGTAACAAATAAAAAAAAAGTACGAAATAATTAATAGTCTTTGCTTTTTTTTTGAGGTTTTCATGCGCAGTCGACTTCACGCACAACTCCAAGCGAGCCTCAACAATCGCCTGGCGCGCTACATCGTCGTCATTCAGCGCTGGACGCGCATGTGTCTCCAGCGCTTGCGCTATCTGCGCGTCAAGCGCGCAATCGTCGTCATTCAGAGCTGGTATCGGGGGCACTCGACGCGTAAGATGTTCTACGCGGAGAAGGAGCGCTTTGCCGCCGCGCTGGCGATTCAGAGCGCATGGCGACGTCATCGGAGTCGAAAACGTTACGTTTCTTTGAAACGAGCCGCCGTCGTTTTGCAGAGAAGCTGGAGAGTGAAATCGGCGAGGGAACGGGAATTACGAAAAGTTCAATTGGAAAAGGTTTGTGAGGAAAAGAGATAGATATATTAATTTTTTGATATTTTTCCGATAAGGATTTAGAGGCCGGTGTGAACGTAAACATCAATAAAAACGATGAAAAGTAAATATATATTTTTAAAATTTGTATTCATCTGATGATTTTTTGTGGTAGGGGACTTTTTTCGGCGCCAAGACTTCGAAGAAGTCCGGGGTTTTTTTCGTAGAATTTTTGAATTTTGGTACATTCCTTTGTATGTAGGTACGGGCGTGAGATTGCAGCAGACTACTAAGTCAAGCGACCTAAATAGAACATCGGCGTCGTTTTCTGGTCAGCTTCCGAGAACTCATACAAGGTAAAAAAAAACCCACGCTCACTTGAGGATACATTCACCCGTGCGTGCGTTCGAAAGGGTGAGAAAAATGGCCGAGGCGTATCGAAAAAGAATCGAGGAGAAGAAAGCCGCGTCAGCATCTCAGCCGTCAACTCAGGTATCAAAACGTTGCCTTTTTCCCCTCCCCCGAATCGAAGACTCTCTGCCCCTAGGAACGTCTATCGTCTGTCGTTAAGGAGAGAAAAGTGACGCAAGCGTTGGCTGGTTCCCAGTGGCAAGGGCGCGGCTCGACCGACGAAGAGCATTCGTCTTCCAGTCGCTCACCCAAGTCTGAACCGAAACAAAGTGGTTCCTCGAGAACGCCGTCATCGGTGTCGGAGAGCCCGGCTCCAAGCGGCGGCGGCGGCGAACGCGCCGTTTCGCCAGTCGAGAGAAGTCGGACGGCGCCGCCACCGGGATCGTCGCCAAAGCCAAAGCCGTTGGCGTTGAGATTGAACGAAGCTGTCGTTTTGAGAAGGAAAGGTGCGATAAATAAAAAGTCTAGTTTTATTATTGTAATTTCCCGTCTTAGTCAATGTTCCCACTGTCAGTATCATTCGTCAGTCGGACGACAGCGAGACGCCCGTTCACTTCGTCGTCACGAGTCCGCCGCCCGGCTTGAGCGTTCATTCGCTCAAACCAACGACGTTCATTCGTCTAACCAGATGCTCTGTCTGCTCGAAAATTCTCGCTGGTCTCATCAAACAGGGCTTCAAGTGCTCAGGTAAGAGAATAGGACATATGGGACAATATAGAGATTTTTCTCTAGCTTGTCATTTGGCTTTTCATCGTCATTGCGTTGATCATCGAGCGCCGTGTCGCGGTAGCGGAGCGAAGAGCTCGTCGTACGTCGGCTCGCCGCCAGCCGCTCAGGTCATCAGAAATTCTCGCGATCTCGAAGACGCGGAGCGATTTTTTTCCGCTAAGGTAATAGAACTCTTTATTATTCAATCTACGTTCTTTTCTCCCCTAGATTGCCGTGCTTCAGGAACAGAGTGAGCAGAGTGGAAAGCGCGACAACGTCATCGACGTCATATTCAAATCGGCTCTAAAAGAATTTCACAAGAATCTCCTAAGTTTATCGGCAGTGAAGGCAAACCCAATAACGATTAATTAATTAATTAATTAATTAATTAATCAACTCGGGTATTTTTTAATTTTTATATTCAGGGAGACAATTTTGTTTTCGTGTCCGTCACGTATAGCGTTCTTCACAATATGTTCAGCGACGTTTTGCAGAAAGTTTTGGACGTCAAACAAATCGCGGCGACGTTTCCCGTCACGATGGCCGTCAACGCCTTCAAGTCGTCGCTCGACGAATTCGTGGCGACAAGGCAGACGAAGAAAAAATCACTTCCTTTCCACTTTGAAAAAATCTCGATTTCCTATAGGGTACCTACGTCCGAATTAGAGAGTCCGTTTGGGCAGAAGAAGCAGAAAAAACGAACGAAAATGAATAAGAAAGAAAAGAAGAAATTGGTCTGTTTTCGTGGCGCGAACGTCGACGGTGCGAATATCGTTTCTTTGTAGGAATATTTCAAGCACAAGTTCAAGGAGGAGAACTGCAACGTGCAGACCGTGTGCGAAGTGTGCGACGAGTTGATACGTCTATTGGATCGCGGCTACGTGTGCCAGTGTAGGTTCTATAGCGCACGACTCTTTCGATATATTGCCTGCAGTTTGCAAGGTGATATGTCACGAAAATTGCGTCAGTCGCATTAGCACGAAATGCGTTCGAAATCAGAAGAGCGCTCCCTTTGACGTACGTCAGGAAAAAAAAGAAAAAATTATTGGTGCACGTACACTATACGAAATAGGGAAAAGGGAAACAGACTATAGGCGAACTCGTCGCTCAACCGGGATCGAGAACTCCCGTCGCTTTGGAGAGCTGCTTACACTTTATC
Source organism: Oscarella lobularis (assembly GCF_947507565.1). Taxonomy (NCBI): domain Eukaryota; kingdom Metazoa; phylum Porifera; class Homoscleromorpha; order Homosclerophorida; family Oscarellidae; genus Oscarella; species Oscarella lobularis. Next base: position 277,714 of record NC_089192.1, on the reverse strand, counting down.
GAAATTAAAGGTACAGTATTGAAAAATATATTTTTTCGAGTGCCACTCTTCCTCTTCTTGTAGGCCTGTACACTGAGGGCATTTATAGGAGATCGGGTTCGTCTGTAGAAATTCGGAAATTATTAAAAGAATTGACAAAAAGTCGGCGCTTTATTTCATTAGAGAAAATATTTGTATAGCGGTTTTTAGACGTATCTGCCGTTGTGTGGGATAATTTCAGTGTCTACTGCGTCGCAGCGGTCGTGAAGCAATTCCTGAGAGACTTACCCGAGCCTCTCGTCACCTTTCGCGCCTATCCCGAGTTCCTGCAAGCGACGGAGATAGGCGACGCGCAGGAGCGATACGACGCTCTCTGCGCGCTCGCAAGTCAATTACCCAAGGCGAATAGAAACACCTTAGAACGCGTAGTATTTCATTTGGCAAGGTATATATAAAAAAGTCGACTATACGATTAGTTTTGGGAGTTGTTTTCGTTTTCAGAGTTTCGCAGCAGGAGAAGACGAATAAGATGACTACGTACAATTTAGCCGTTATCTTTTCCCAGTGTCTCATGCGACCGCCGGAGGGAACGTCGCCGCTCGATTCGCTCGCCGATCTTCCCAAGCAGAGACTGCACGTTGCCTACGCGTCGCGAATCTCTATAGCAATTCGAACCGTTTTTCCCCCGTTGTGCAGGTGCGTTGAATCGTTGATTGACGGCCAAAAGGCGAAAATCAAAGCCGTTCTCTCCAATGTCGATTATCTCGACGCCGAATCCTATACGCGATCGCGATATTTGAGCACGATTTCGACCGAGATAGAGCGATCTTCGATGTATTTGGCCGAGGTAGAGATTCTAGCTTCTCTGCGCCGATAGAAAACGTTTGATTGGTGCTCACAGGGGAGACAACAGGACACAGACAGCGTTCTTCCCGTCGTGACGTATGATATTGAGGAACTGGATAGTGAGCAGCGGATTGTTGAGCAAGAATTGGAAGAACTGGAAAACCAAAGGTCTGAACTCACTTTTCTTACTGAAATTAAATCAATGATGCTTCAGAGCGGCTGTCACGGAGTCCATCAGTCTATTAACTCCGTCTCCTTCTCACGAAGAAGAGCCAATGTCGCCTACTAGTGTTAAGGAATCGGACGTGGCATTTGGCGACGTTTTGTCGTCGGAAGACGAACTGGAATCAGATGAGTACGCACTGACTTTTGACCTGCCAGGTGAGTAAATAGCAGAGAATCTGTCTCCCCGATATATATTATTTTTTTGGTAGCTGTTCCCTCTAAATTGCGACACATCAATTTGAGTCGCGCGCGACACTCAAAACGTCGCTCGCCGAGTAGAAAATTCCGTCTCGAACGTCTCTCCAACACGCAGTGAAGCGAATGAAATCGTCATAGAGTATTTGTATACCTAAAGCGTAGTCTAGCGACGTATTTCTATTGACAATTTTGTTTAAGGAGGTACTGTACATAATTAATGCGTGGATTTTTTTAACTCGAAGATTGATTGATTGATACAACAAAGAAAGAAAAAAAGTAAGAAAAATCTCAATCACGTTTTATTAACAGATTCTCTTAGTTGTCTCAATTCGTCCTTGAGAACGCCTAGTTTCTCGTCGAGTTCACGTCGCTCCTTGACGGCGTCCTGAATGACTTCGTCCATCCGGGTCCGAGGCCTTGGTCCGACGTCGGCTTTCAAGTAGAGACGCTGCCAAAAATGAAAACTCTGCGCGGCAACCGATGGCCAAAGAGCGCCTGAATGCGGTCTATAGAGCGGATTTCTCAATTCACTTGAAACGGATTCCTGATCGAGATACGACCAAAGGGAAGCGCAACGTTTTTCGACGTCAAGTTGCGCGCGCGACCGTTCGCAATTACCCAAAAATGTACCGAATGGGGACGCGTGGGCGTGGTCAAACAGAAATACGAGAAGCCGATCGTTGAATTCGAATGAAAGCGGAAATTGGCGCATTACTTGATAGACGCCGTCGAGAAAGAGAAGAAAAACGGGATCGCCGGCGGCGGCGGCGGTCCGATCGGCGAACGGATGTCCGGCGCGAATCCATTCGCGATCGACGAGCGCTTGGAAACCGCGCGCGGTTCGCGCGTGCGCATCTAATAGGACCTGAGCGAGCGCGCACACCTGAAGCGTCGTGTCGACGCCGTGGGAACCGTGAATGAGAACCGTGCACGCGTCGCGATCGACGCACTGGGCGACGCTACAGGCGGCGGTAAGCAAATCGCACACGTAACTGAGCCAATTCGACGACTCGGCGCGCGATAACCATGACGTCATGCCTGACGTCTGATCCAGGCATGCGTCGACGAATTTTTCAATCGCCGAGGCTAGACGCGACGGTTCGGCGACGGCGCAATGAACGCGACGCCAATGGGGATAGTGCGCCTCGATTTCGACGCCACCGCCACCGAGACTTTTACGTCGTTGCCCGGCAACGGCGTGCGATCGCGTATCGATTATAAAACCCCGTTTGCCGGGCATTAGCGCCGCTTTGAGATGGTTCTCGTCCTCGCGACTCCGATGATCGGAGAGCGGCTCGCTCGATCGCAATATCGCCGTTTCGCGAGAACGGTGATAGTAACTCAATACGGGAAAGCGACCGTCGCGACGAAAGCGCGCTACCTTAGCCAAACCTTCGTCTTCTATCCCTTTCGGTATTATGACTGACTTTGGGTACGTCTCGCAGAGGGCGTAATTAGCGTTCGCCTTCGTGACGCGCCACTTGTTCGGCGGGCAGCCCATGCGATCGAATTCGGCCTCGATTTCGAACATCGTCCACCCGTTTCTCACAGCCGACGTAAAACGCGGACAATAGTAGAACGGATAGCGAAGTTCCGCATCGGAAATCTGCGATAGGCTCTCGATTGTCTCTGCGCACTTCTGCGCATCCGTTTCAGTCATTCCGCCGAAACGGATCGTGTCGAAGTCGCGCAGGCGTAGTCGTAGTGACGTCGGCGACGTTCGTTGAACGCTCGCGACTTTCGTATGAAGAATTTCCTTGTAGTAGGTCTCAGCGGGATCGTCCGACTCGCACGAGAAGATCATTTGATGGCTTGTTAGGCAGAGCGCGCCGATGCGATCTTTCTCGCCCGCCTTCTTCAATTTGACTCCACCGATGCGAGAGATTTTGACGAATTCGACCAAATCCATGATGAGAGAGTAGGTGAAGCATGCGCAGTAAAAAATTTGAGCGTGCGCTAAAAACAACCGAAAAATGTCTTTTGCAATTGAAAGCGTGCCTCCTATTGACGCCAGTCCATCGGAAACACCTGTAGGCTTGCTTTTAGGTTAGATAGTTGTGACTGAATACTCTAGGTTCTTCGAAATGGACAAAGAGCTGATGGACGGCAAAATTCCGAGCTCCGACCCACTTGTATCTAGCGAAATGTTACCAATTTTTATTTCCCAATTAAAGCACATTCTCAGACTTGAAAAAGGGTGTCGTCAATCGTGCTTCTGGTTCTGCCTATTTAGAAACAGACGAAACCAAAGTCATATGTTCCGTGTACGAACGTTTTTTTCAAAGCAATCGAAATTTTAATCTTTTTTGGTTTCTCAGCTACGGTCCACGAGATGTGGGAAAGCACGACGATTTTTTAAAGGGAAAAGTTAGCTGTTATTTTAAATTTCTCCCCTTTTCGACCATTCAGAGACAGGCTTCAATTTACAGGGCACGTCATAATAACAATATTGATTATTAGGAAATTCTTTCTTTAGACGCGTCAGGAGAGAGAATTAGGTTGTCTAATGGAGAAGACCTTAGAATCTGCCATATGTTTGGTAATCACTTTATATTAAAAATTTCCCCGATAGTTAATTAAACATGTAGGAAAAATTTCCAAGAGCGGAAATAGACGTATATGTCAATATAATTCAGGACGGTGGAAATGGTATTAAATATCAATTTTGTATATTTGACTTTATTCTATCAATTCTCAAAGCATTTTCTGCTGCCATGACTTGCGCTTCGACAGCTCTCGCGGACGCTGGAATAGAAATGTATGACCTAGTGCCAAGTTGTTCTGTAGTAAGTCAATAATAATTTTTTTTAAATTATTTAGTTTGGGTTCTAGGCATGTAAGTCATCCAACATGCTCTTGGATCCGACTCCTCAGGAACTATCAGCTCCATCCGTATGTTAATCACTTATTTTTAATTTTCTCCCGTTGATATTCGTCTAGAGCGATGGATCGCTTGTCTTGTCTCTTTTACCCGGGTCCAATGAAGTGGCAAGTCTGTTTAGCGAAGGCAGGGTCGACTCTGGGACGTTGATCAAGGCGCTGCGAGAATCTGTAGACGGTTGCGTTCGAATGCATGCCGTTATGAGACAAGCGCTCACAGAAACCGAGAAATAGAAGGTCAGGTTCTAATTTTTTTCTATTCATTCAATCACACAACACAGAACGAGTGTCTTGCACGAGAGCGGACGATGTTCTACACTTGTTTGTATTCTAATTTCGTCTCCAGCTTCTTCCCTTCGCCGACCTTTCTCACCGCCTTCATGAAATCCTCGTTGACGACGTAATCGCGTTCGTTGCGAATCGCAAACATTCCTAGTAAGAAAATAAGGTAATATTGAAAACATATACTGATATTTTATGATTAAATAATTGAGCTTGCTACTGACCTGCTTCCGTGCAAACATTTCTCAAATCTGCACCGTTGAATTCGTCTGAAAGCTTAACAACAGCCTCGTAGTCTAAGCAAAGTACGTACGTCTTAAACCTTTTCCCTCTCACTTCTAGCCCCCTTACCTATGTCCCCATGCTTTGTTATAGGCAGTGCATGAATCTTTAATATATCAAGTCGGCCCTGTTCGTTTGGAAGTGAAATTTCTACAAAAGGGAATGATATATTAGATTTAAATTAGAGATATCAAGTTCTTTACGTATTTTCCTATCGAGGCGTCCTGGTCTCAACAGGGCTGGATCAAGGGTGTCAGGCCGATTGGTGGCCATAATCATTTTAACCTGAACACAATGACGTTGAAGAAGAATAAGCGATTCTCTTCGCAGGGTTTTTACCTGTCCGAGTCTGTCAAATCCGTCCATTTGATTGAGCAGTTCCATGAGAGTGCGCTGTATTTCGCGATCCGCTGAAGATCCCTCAGAAAAGCGGCGTCCTCCAATCGCATCAATTTCATCCATGAAAATAATGCAGGGCTGATGATCACGTGCGTAGCCTTTGGAAGGAAGAACAAGTGAGAATTATTACTATTTCATTTTATTCTATTCCGCCCAGTAAAAAGGGAACCCGCCCAGGGAAACGAAACTCCGCCCAGGGAAAACGTAACTCCGCCCAGGGAAACATAACTCCGCCCAGGGAAAACGTAACTCCGCCCAGTGAAAGAGAAACTCCGCCCAGGGAAACATAACTCCGCCCAGGGAAAACGTAACTCCGCCCAGGGAAAACGTAACTCCGCCCAGTGAAAGAGAAACTCCGCCCAGGGAAACATAACTCCGCCCAGGGAAAACGAAACTCCGCCCAGGGAAAACGTAACTCCGCCCAGGGAAAACGTAACTCCGCCCAGGGAAAACGTAACTCCGCCCAGTGAAAGAGAAACTCCGCCCAAGAAAATCGAAACTCCGCCCAGGGAAAACGTAACTCCGCCCAAGTGAAAAGAGAACCTTTTCACTGGGCGGAGTTACGTTTTCCCTGGGCGGAGTTTCGTTTTCCCTGGGCGGAGTTACGTTTTCCCTGGGCGGAGTTTCGTTTTCTTTGGGCGGAGTTTCGTTTTCCCTGGGCGGAGTTATGTTTCCCTGGGCGGAGTTTCTATCTCACTGGGCAGAGTACATATACTGTACTCCGGTCCGGGCAATGGCTGGCCACCTGAGTATATAATTATCTATTTTATTCATTATTATTACCCACCAAACATTTCCCTGATGAGACGCGCACTCTCCCCAATGTATTTGTCAACTATAGAGCTTGAAACAACCTAAAAAGCCAATTCAATCCTTCTAAAAGCAACAGAGTAGCATCATTGCCTTGAGAAAATTGGCGTCGAGCTGCTTAGCAACTGCTCTAGCCAATAGAGTTTTCCCCGTTCCTTTCAAGCAACAAGAATTAATTAAATACCTAAATTAATTAATTAAATACCTGGTGGGCCGTATAGGAGGCATCCCTTGGGCGCGTTGATACCAACGCGTTGAAAGAGTTCCGGGTTCATTAGAGGAAGTTCGATAACCTATAGTATACGCAATTATTACTTTATTTAGATTTTTTTGACCCTACTTCGCGAAGTTCTCGTATTTGTTCGGAGAGACCGCCGACACTGGAGTAGGACACCTCACCCGGATCCTCAGTTGTCATATTAAAAACGAGGGGATCTACTTCGCGAGGAAGGATTCTATATAAAATCAATTCCAAGTCCCATGGGATACCGTAAGTTTTTTCCCCTCCCCCCATACCTCATAATAGTCAATGTGGTCATGTCTAAAGCCACGCGGGCCCCCTGCTTCAATTTCACCTTATCAACCTAAGTGTTTTGCCCTTCTAATCGTATTTTTTCTCTCTCTTCTCCACCCTCACCTGACGTCTACATCCCACAACGTAGCGAGGCCCATTCGATGCCTTCACTATGACTAATACGCACGTATTATCTGTAAGACCTACTAAAAGTGTGTTTTCCTACATTTTTCCTCTGTCAATTGTCTCAGTACTTCGCCTATCAGCTAAGAAGAATTCGCGATCGTTTTCTCCTTTGTGTCGGTGCTTTTTGGGTTGTGGACTCACCTGACCGACGCTCTGGAGTGCTTTTAAATTGTTCTCTGATTTTTCGAACTCGTTGCTTAGCTCCTTGAGCTTTTCTCGTTCTACGGTAGAATTTAGGGGGGCCCCAATTGAAGCTAGACTTAACAGACTGGTTTTTAGACTGGCGTCGATGTCCCGATGCTCTCGCAATCGCTTGCGATAGTCAGCAAGCGCTTTCTGACGTCTTTCGTCGTCCGCCGTCATTTTTCCGTTGTTACGTCTTGTCGTAAGAATAGGTTACGTCAACAAAATGCGTGCAACGGCTCTTTTATTCGTTATCACCGTACGTACGAAAGCAGCGCGATATCCCATCATAAAAACGAAGTCTTCGATAGGCGATCACCGGCTCTCGTGCGAAGGAATCGAAAGTTCAAGCGATTATACGCCCGCAATCGCAGCACTCGCGATACTGCGCTAATCTCCACGGCGACATCAGTTCTTTCAAGTCGAAAGACGACTTCGTTGCGAACGCGGTGAGGCCTTCCGCTCCAGGGGACCCGAAACAGGGAACCGAACCTTTTCCCGGAAACAGTTCGATTTGCTTCTCATCGACTCGTGTCAACCGCCTTATCCTCGACTGAGGGCCTCGACGGCTATCGTTGCGACGGCTGAATGCGACGAATCGACGGCGAACGACTTTTTGACGGGTCTGTTGTTACGGAATGAGGAACTGGTCATCATATCATCAGATGAGGTACCTACATAGGAATTCCTTAATAAGAATATGAACGATGGCTTTTATCTAATCCAGTCAGGTCCGCAGTGGAATGTAAGCAATGATATGTATCCTGGCTTGACTTTATTGACACTGGCTGAAGCCGATTATCGTGCTTTGACTAAAACCCGGCATAATTATCTCGTAAGCAGAATTTATATCTCAATATTTTCCTTGATTGATTGATTTGTTGGTTTCTTTTTTTTCAGTTGCCGCCTGTAACTGTTTACGTACTCCAGCCAAAGTCTTTTGACCTCAGCGAACTGGCGATGGCAGTCATGGCAATTTTCATTGTATCTATTGGTCCCATTTGGTCGTACTATCAGAACAGGAACAATAAGTTCGATTACATTACGGTGAGATTCATTTATCAGTTATTTGTCTTTTTAATTAAGGGCACAAGACGAAGAAAAGAGTCAGGGAACGTGCGTTTCCGTACTTTGCACTCTACTTACCCTGGGAATGGTTATTGGTATTTTACTTCTCTTATACTACTTCTACAAATACGCAAGTGAGAGGAAACCTAGCGTTAGTTCTCCACCTATATGAGCCTCCCTCTTCTAGTTTACGCTGTCCTGGCATTATTTGCTCTTGGTTCATGGTTTGGTCTATCTGACATCGTTGCCTCAGCTGCGGATCTTTTGCCCCAGCGATTTCAGTGCAGGTAGGAGCAAAGAGGGAATAAAGAGTCTTTTTTTTATTGAAAATTATAAAGGTGCCCTGTTAAGAAAGTGCCGTTTGCTAAGACTCCTCCAACGATTCTCTCCGTCGCGAGTTATTTGATTAGTCTAGGCTTGCCTCTCTTTTGGTTCTTCGCACGTCATCAATGGTATGAAAATTAGAAGGTTACATACAGGGATAACCCGTGCTTAGGTATTCGTGGATTTTGCAAGACATATTGGGCATAGCTCTAATATTACACATCTATAAGGGAGTTGTTCTGAAGAGTCTTAAAGTAGGCTTTGCATCTCTATGTCCCACTCTATGATTTATTATAGGCTTGTACTACGTTAATGATTCTGTTTCTTATCTACGACGTTTTCTTTGTCTTTATTACTCCTCTCTTTACGAAAGTAAGAGCGTTTTGATTTCTTCCGTTGTCTTGGCGACGTGTCTCTTATTAGTCGAAGGAGAGCATTATGATTAAAGTTGCGACGGGAGGTCGGGCTGGGTCGGGCGCAAAGGAAACTGTAAGAAAAATTGATATTTCGAAGAGATTTTCCCCAATCTGTCTTAGCTTCCTCTACTTTTGAGACTTCCGTCTGCTGACCCGGACTACAGTGCTTGTCACAACGAAGGAATGCTTGGATTTGGCGATATGATTATTCCAGGCAATAGATTAATAATTCTTGTTGCCTCAGCTGATATTTTTCTCCCCACAGGACTCCTCATTTCCTATTGTCTTCTTATAGACAGACAGCGACACTCTGCATTCGTCTTTCGAGGCTATTTCTTTCCCGTCATCCTAGGTAAGCGATCAGACTTGCAAACGCTTTTCTTCTCAGGCTTTTTTTTCAGCTTACGGGGCTGGCTTGGGCATTACCTATTGCGCTTTGGCGCTAATGAAAAGCGGTCAACCAGCGCTGCTCTATCTCGTTCCATCCACGTTGGGAATGGTGTTCTTTCTTGCGTGGCGGAACGGCGATACAAAGGCTCTGTGGAGTGGGAAAGTATTGGTGAGTCGTACGCATTGTATGACTGCACTGCGAGCTTTTTATCTTAGACGCCTGCCTTGCCTGAGTTTGTGGAGCTTACGCAACAGGACAAGGAGAAAGAGGAGGAGGAGGAGAAGGAAGAGGAATCAGAAGAAGAGCTCGTAACAGATGATGTCAAATTAATTAAAACGTCAAAAGTCTAGTAAAGAACACACCTCACAAATAATGCACGATATTGATTGATTGATATTAATCAAATGCATGCATGTGAATTTGTAGCTAGCTATTCTGCTACAATTTCAGTTTTGCCCCACCCTCTCTTTTCTTCTCTAGGACTTTTTCTTTGGTTCGAATTTGAGCGAGACGCTATTGATGCAGTAACGCTCGCCAGTCTGCTTCGGTCCATCAGGAAACACGTGACCAAGATGAGCACCACACTAACAAAAAAGAATCAATATATAAAAATTCGTTAATTAATCTATTTACCTTCTTGCAGGTTACTTCCGTGCGAACCATTCCATGAGACCTATCTTCGTGTAGAGCGACGTTGCTTTCACTCTGACTACCGCAGCTCTGTTGTTGCTCCTTCAACGCCTCATAGAAGGATGGCCAGCCAGTACCAGACTCATATTTGTGATCAGAGCTGGGAAATAGTGTAGGCGTGGTCAAGGAAACTCAAATTCTACTTACTGAAAAAGCGGCGCACCGCAGCAGACGCAGACGTACGTACCGTCGTCCTTGAGGTCGTAATATTTTCCGCTGAAAGGCTAAGGAAAAGATTTTGGTTTTGCAGGCGAGGAGGAGATGGAAACTGCGTTACCCTTTCGGTTCCTTTCATACGAGTGACGTAGTACTCTTCTTCTGTGAGTTTACTCTTCCACTCATCGTCTGGAAAAGGGAGACGGCGTGTGATTAGTGTAGAAGGGGTCAGATAGAGACCGAATACCTGCCATTGTTTGTGAGGTCAAGACTATAAATTAATATCAATGCTTTTCTGTACCTTTGTAATACTGTTCTATTGCATAGGCTGGTATCCAATGGCTGTATTCCTTGCCCTTGGCTGGGGTAGTGCCTGTAGCTGACGTAGGCTTTGGTCTCGATAATGTTAACACGCTGTTGAGCAACCAGAAGGACATTAGTCGCCGACTGCACGGCGTTAGAAAGCTCGTTAGCGCTCGAGACGATTGCCGGAGCAACATAAAGTTCGTGCGAAAGAAAAATCCGGGTTATTCGTTTGTTTATTAGACACATGACCTAGAAGGCGTGCCGACACGCGCACGCTACATCAAAATCAAATTCGCGTTGGAAAAGAAAACAGACGCAAAACAAAGGATGAATCCGAGTCGCCCAAAGCGTCAAAGGCTCGGCTTCGAAAGCGGCTTTCTCTCGAAACGCATGAAACGCGTAAAACTGCGCGAAAACGACGCAGACGAACGTCGACGCGCCTTCAAAACGCCCGAACACGCGTCAGACGTCCTCGGCGCCCTGCGACGACTTCGCGACACGAACGCCATGTGCGACATCGAACTCTCCGTCGCCAATCGAACGTTCCGCGCCCACAAACTCGTCCTCGTCGCAACGATTCCATATTTAAAAGCGATGCTCTCATCGGGCATGCGCGAGAGCCGCCAGGAGACGATCGAACTCAAATCCATCGATCCGGACGCCTTCGAAACGATTCTCGACTACGCTTACACGGGCGAAGTCGTCGTTTCGGACGAAAACGTTCAGGATCTTTTACCGGCGGCGAGTATGCTTCAAATCGAGTCTTTGCGCGATGCTTGTTGCAAGTTCTTGGAGGAGCAGATCGAGCCGGGAAATTGTCTCGGGATTGGATCGTTTGCTGACGTGCACGGATGCGTTGAATTGGTCGAAGAAGTCGATCGGTTTGTCTGTCGAAGGTTTGTTGATGTGGCGCGGTGCGAAGAGTTTTTGGGATTGGGATGGGAAGATGCCAAGGGGCTGCTTATGAAAGATGGCCTGCAGGTAAGAAGAGTTTTATGTACGGTAGTCACTATTTATTATTTTACTCATACTCATATAGTTTGTGTCATTAGTTCACGTGATTTTTATTATATATATAGTTCATGGTTTTATCCTATTTTTGCCCATGAGCTACATGTATATATATGCAGTGGAAACTTCCGTATAATATTTGTGACTATGCATAGTTTGTGAACTCATGCAGTTCAGGAATTAACCGCAAGAGTTCACGTGATTTTCTCTCCAAGCATTCATGATTTTTATATGTATAGTTTATGGTTTTTTATTCCCTTTATTATTTCTTTAGGTTAGGTCTGAAACAGCCGTCTACGAAGCAGCGCGTAATTGGCTTCTTCACGACTTCCCCTCGCGTCGAAAACACGTCGCCGAGATTCTCCACGAAACCGTCCGTCTTCCCCTCCTCAAACGCGACTACCTCCTAACCACCGTTCTCAACGACGAAATCATCGAATCGAACGTCGAACACCAGGCATTCGTGCGCGGAATCGCGGCGGCGGTGAGCAGCGCCGACAATCCGTCAATGAAGCATCGCGTTCCGCCGGAGACGGTCTACGTCGTCGGCGGACGAAATAGCCGGCATTGTTTGAATACAGCTGAAAAATACGACATCGAAGAGAATAAATGGAAAGTCGTACCGCCTATGATGCAAGTGAGAACGGCTGTCGGCATGGCGACTGTCGACGGGGTTTTGTACGTTGTTGGGGGCGAGTGCGAAACGGCGGAATCGCGCGACGGCACGCAGTATTTGAGCTCGTGCGAGAAATTCGATCCGAAGGAGAGTAAGTGGGTTGCGATTGCGCCAATGAGTCGAGAACGTTCGTTTGTCGGCGTTACTTCTCTTGACGGTAAGCTACAGTACATCATTAGTATAGGAGAGATGTAGTTAACTTAGAGCCTTGAGATTCTTTTAGGGTTTAGTTGGGTCATTGGGCTTGATCTACAGCCCAAATCATCATTTAGTGTCAGTTTAGGGGACACCTAACCGTACTTTTAGGGTTGGTAAAATCATCAGGGACGTTTGACTGTATGTAGTTTTTGCTTTATAGAGTCAGTAGGCTTGATTTTGAGAGTCTAGTATAGCCCAAATCATTATTTAGTTTCAGTTTAGGGGACGCCTAACCGTAGTTTTTGCTCTATAGAGTCAGTAGGCTTGATCTTGAGAGTCTAGTATAGCCGAAATCATCATTTAGCGGACGTTTTACCGTAGTTTTCGTCCTGTAGAATATCTCTACGTTTTCGGCGGCGAAGACGCGCAGAATTGCTACAGTACAGCCGAACGCTACGATCCGCAAACGAACGAATGGACGGCCCTTCCCGAAATGCGACTCAATCGATCAGGCGCCGGCGTCGCCGTTCTCGACGACAAAATCTACGTCGTAGGCGGTCACGATCACGCAATCCACCACAGCAGCGTCGAGGTAAGAAAAAAGAAAAGAGGGAACCCCCTAAAATGACCTCAAATCTCAGATTTTTGACCCCGTCGACAATACGTGGTCGTTCGGCGCCGACATGACTCTCGCTCGTGCCGGCGTCGGCGTCTGCGTCGTCGATAACACCCTCTACGCGTTTGGGGGTCGCAATCGATCAGTCAACGTCTATTATGACGTCGCTGAGAAGTTCGAAGTGATGACGAATCGGTGGGAACGCTTGCCGCATATGCATTCGATTCGCGCGTGGCCGGCTGTCGCCGTGCGCGGGGGAATGGCCTACGTTTGCGGGGGATACGACGGTCGATCGCGTCTTGCGACCGTTGAGTGCTTTGACCCCAGAATGAGCGAGTGGAAGATTCTTAGGGCTATGGTGGATAGTCGAGCCGGCGCGGCTGCCGCTGTCGCCTAGGGGGTTGGTTCTAATTCTGCGTTTTGAGTGATTTGTTTATTGCACGAAACCACAATTGGTAATTTATTTGCGAGAACTCGATTTTTCTTAGGCAGGTGAGAATTTTTTGTATTTACTACGTAGAGATATGCGTTCGACTGAATCAGAGGCCTCTGGCTGCACTAGAAACGACTGTGTGTCGTCTTTCGGCTGTGCAACTCCACGAAGGCACCTTTCATCATCTTCAGTACAGTGTAATGGTCATAGATTGATTTCCACACGAGTTTGTGATCATTTCCTTCTCCTCTCCTTTCGTAGAAAGGGCGAGGAAGAGGATCAGATAAGATCAAGTAGTAAGAAAGAGGAAAAGAAGGAGAAAGAGATAGAGAAAGAAGAGAAAGACGCGCGTTAGAGTATGACGCAACCACATTGGGCATGACGGACAAGGACTCTTCCTCTAGCGACGCAAGGACCAAACGCCCAATTGCAGAAGGATTTCTAAAAGGATTTATTACTGGCGTTGTCGTAGCATCGGTCAATAAATTCGCAATTCTTGGTTTCACGGTCGGAACGATCGCTGGAATATTTTACGAGCAGAACTACCCTACTCCGGACGTTGGAGAAAAAGCTTCATTTTATTGGACAGAAATTAGGAAAGTTTTCAAGCCGAACGAGTGACTAAAAAATCGAAGAATTAATTAATTAGACGTTATGCTATCACGTGATTTCTAACGCACGACATGGATCCTCTTTTCGCCGCCCATTGCGCCTTTCGCCAACGCGATTTCGACTCCTGCATATCGCTATGCACCGACCTGCTATTGAAAAATCCATACGATCAGGCACGAACCGCGTAGCTCGACGAAAAAGGCGAGAAATCGAAGGCAAAACGTTTAGGCGGCTTGGTTTCTCAAAACGCGATCTCTCACCGAGCAAGTCTACGTCGACGAGCTCGACGTTGACGAAGAAGGTCTCGCCGAGACGCTTCTCGACGAGAATTCCGTCGCTCAAGTCGCACGTAAGGGATAAACAAAAAATTTCAAAAAGAAACGAATATATCAATCCAGGTCCGGGAACGTCGTTTAAAGCGGTGCCGCGAACGAGTCAGGGAATGCCGAGTCAAAGCGTCAGGTGGAGCCGAAACGAATTTTCGCAAATAATTAAATATAAGTATTTAATCCTATAAGACCCGTATCTCAATCTGGACGTCCGTTGAGCGGATTCGTTCGTCCGGGAACGCAGGGCGGAACGAGACCGGGTACCATGGAGCAAATGATCATGACACCTCGCAGTGCCATGACAGCGAGGTGAGACCCCCACAATGAGAAAAGGAATTCATCAATAGAGGTTATCTATATTAGGCCTGTGACGTCAGCGTCAGGCCGACACGTTCGATTGGGAACAGTAATAATAGATTTATTTTTTTTTCAATATGGGTTAAGATTTGGTTTTTTTAGGCGTCTCTTCTGTCTGAGCCAGGTGGTCCTTTTATTAATATTTCGAAGCTGAATTTGGCGAAATATGCGCAGAGACCTCACCTAGCAAACGTATGCCATATAGTCTATTTTTTTACTATATAGGTTTTCCTATAGGCTTTATTTGATTATATTTTCCATCACGAAAACGACGTCAGAAATGTAAATAATAGCATTTTTTATTAACGAATCATATACGCTTTGTTTGAGGCTCTCGAATTGGCTGCCAAGGCAACCGAGGCCATGCGTTTTCAAGACTGGCTATGGAAAGTTCAGCTGGGAAAATGCTACTATCGTCTGGGCATGTATCGCGAGGCCGAGCAGCAGTTTCTCTCCGCTCTACGTCACCAGGAAATGGTCGACACCGTTCTGTATCTCTGCAAGGTTTACAGCAAGTTGGATCAGCCTCTGAAGGCGATTGATCTGTGCAAAAAGGTGGAAGACTATAAGCGAATATAATTAATAGTGTTTAGTTATTTTTCTTTAGTTTTTGGAGAAGTTTCCTAATGACGCTACTCTGATTATAGCACTGGCTAGAATTTACGAGGTAAAGAAAGAGATAGTCTAATTAATTAATTAATTAATTAATTAATCATATAAAGGGTATTGGTGAAGTTGTGTCTTCAGTGAGCCAATATAAGGAAGTCTTGAAGTACGACAGCACGAATGTGGAGGCGATTGCTTGCATAGCGAATCATCACTTCTACACAGACATGCCGGAAATTGCGTTGAGATACTACAGGTATATAATAGAGCGCACATTTTATTTATTTATTTATTTAATACGGGTGTTTTCGTTTTGAGACGCTTGTTGCAAATGGGCGTATACAACGCGGAATTGTTCAATAATCTCGGCCTATGCTGCTTCTATTCGCAACAATACGACATGGCTCTCAATTGCTTCATACGATCCATCGAACTCGCTGAAGACGATGTGATAGCGGAAGTGTGGTACAACATCGGACACGTGGCAGTAGTAAGATTTTATATATAAATTGAATTTATTAATACATGATTAATATTTTTCTTTTTTTCTTTTTTAGAGTATAGGGGATATGAGTCTTGCTCAACAGTGCTTCAAACTGACCATGACACTCGACAATGATCATGCAGAGGCATATAACAATCTCGCAGTTCTTGAGCTACGGCGTGGAGGCATTGATCAGGTGAATAGACATAGAATATCTTGAAAACAGAGCCTAGACCTCCAGTCCCTATTCAATTAATCTTAGTCTGTCTAGTCCTAGTCCAAATAAAAATATTATTTATCTTCGCAATATTAGGCTCAGTCTTTGGATAAGATCTAGGAGGAGCGTCTAGTCTTAGAAAGAGTCCAAATAAAAAATTTATCATTAGTCACTAGCCCTACAAATGTTCGACTTTGAAAACCACCTTTAGTAGTCTAGTGAAAATAAAAAATATTATTTATCTTTTTGAAAAAGATCTCATTTATCTTCGCGATAGGCTCAGTCGCTGTTTCAGACAAGTTCAATGTTGAATTCGTGTCTTTACGAGCCAAAGTTCAACGGAGCAGCAATCTCAGAAAAAGTAGACAAGAGTAGTCAATATGCCAAGCGATCCTACGATCCTTTTCTAGGTGGGCGATTTGCAGAGAAGCTACGTATTGGCTAAGCAATCGACCGACGCTTTTCCCGAGCACATCGACTCGGCGAAACTCCTCAAACGCGTAAAGGAATACTTTTCCGCGTCGTAAAATCAAACAGGTGAACGCGCACAGTAAACAAACACAACACTAAAAAAGGCTAGGCAGTTTTTTCAAAGCTGATAGGGCGGTGGCGGGGCAGTATGATCCTTTTGAGGCTTCTTTTCCGGGTCATTCTAAAAGCAATAAGGCACATTATATTTAATCCTATATATTATATATGTATACGTACCACGAGACGGATGCTGAAGTGAGCCTGGGGGCTTCCTTTGTTCGTTTGAGGCGAAATTGGATGCCCAAATTCGTTGATAGCGAGACATTCACCGGGGTATTGACATGACTCGAGATATATGTATTCGCCCGTTCCAATGGGATCGGCAATCTTGTAGGAGCAGAAGGGGCCGCCTTTTCCCTTTGGGAGACGAAAAATAAGGTTTTTTTAAAAAAATCGAAAGCCTTGTTTTTACTGTGGTCAAAGTCCCGTCTTGTATGGCTAAATACCAGCTCGGATCTTTGACATTTCGAAAGGAGAATTCGCCGGGATTGGCGCATACGACGACGAACTGAGCTAAGGGGGGAAGATTAGAAAAAAAACGCTCAATAGGAGAGAGGGGTTAGCTAAAATACATTTTTTCCCTGTTCCCCCTTTGGCGTCAACCTTGAGGCTCTTGCGAATGCGCAGAGCACCGGGATTGGCTGCTCTGGAAACGAACTGAATAACGTTTCCCTCCCTTATCTTTCCCTACATAGATATATAGATAGAGATCCCCCTTTCCTCTCCTCAATGTTTATTTACTGCAGCAGTGCGACTAGTAGTGTCTTCCCGCTTTGACGGAAGAACAAAAATCAACTCCTTTTTTACATAAGCCTAGAACGAATTTTCTAAACTAAATTCGACATTTTTTTTCTTTTCTACTTCAATTCCCAAGTAGTCGAGCTCAAGCGACGGTCCCCGACCCCCCGAGGCATTGCTCGATATCTCGAGTTGTCGAATTGCAGTGCACGGTAGTCGCTGACGATGAATGTGCAAAAATTTTCCGTTGACTGTTACTTCGAAATTGCATGGAGTCGCGAGAATTTCCATTAGGAAGTTTTTCCGGGGTGCGAGCACCATGGGAGCGTTTTCTTCTGAGACGTACTTGCCTTTGATTCTCGTTTTGAAGGCGATTTTGTTCGAATCGAAGCAGGGATTGATGAAGAAGACTTTGTCTTCTACCGCTTCTCCGAAGAAGTTGATTATTATTCGATACGGCTTCGCTGTCGGTCGGCCGCCGATTTTGACAATGCTAAACGGTTGCACGGAGAATCTCTGAAAAAATGGGAGTGGAATTTCGCCCATTTTCTGATTTTAGGATGACGAAATCCGGGCGTGCAGCGGTTTGATACGGGCACCTTCGACATTGCGTCACGCACACGGCCTATCGTAAAAACCTGCTAAAAACGACGAGAAAAGAACATATTAAGCCCGCACGGCGTTCAAAATCAGTTGACGAACGACTTCGCATCATATATCGACCGAATGCAGGTAAGGTTTCGCTTCTCTTTTAGCGAAGACTTGATAACACCATCCTATACGTTTCAAGTCGTATGGGATGGGTCTATTCGGTCTACCGGTTATAGTTCACGGCCTCGAATTTGTCTACTTCACCTGTTTGAGGCTTTTTTTGAAAATACGCGACCGATATTAACGCGTACCGGAAGTAGACATTTTGGGGCTGAAATTTGACTCGCACCAACTGTATGACCCCGTAGAACTGCTACAGTAACAAAGTACAATAGATTTAGTGCGTTTATTTGAAAATCCGTGAGGTCAGGTTTTTAGGCATCCCTGAACTATAGCACACGGTTTTTGGTCAAAATCCCTATCTCCCAGAATTCCAATCTTTTTACGTCAAACGATAGGGCTTTGGTGCTTAGTTAACTCCGCGGTCTCAAATTTGCTCTAACGCTTGAATTTTTGCTATTTCGGAGGGCGTGACTAATATTAACACATACCGGAAGTGGGTCCTTTTTGGTGTGAAATTTGATCCGCACGAACTGTTTGACCTCGTGGGGTTGTTCTACTCATAAAATAGAGTAGATGTAGCGCGTTTATTTGGAAATCCGTGAGTTGAGATTTTTAAGCAACCGTGAACTATAGTCCATGGTTTTTGCTCATTTTGGTGACCTCTCCGATTCCTAAGATTTTTTTATATAACAATGGGGATTGGTTGCCTGTTTGATCTCGCGGTACCAATTGGACCTCACACCTCAAATTTTGGCTGAAATCGGCATTTTTTGTAGATGCCTATATAAATACATGGATCAATTCCCTCCTCCTCCACAGCGTTTTCTTCAGTTATTCAAGGTAAATAAGACCGTAGATTTGAGTGCTTTGATTTCACGTTGATTTTTCTTTAGTTCTCTCCTCTCCCCCAACGGATCAATCCGATGATTCTAGATGCAGAAAGAAGAAGATGTAGACGAAGCCATCACCCTGGGGACTTGGGTTAAAGTCTCCCTCCTTGTGGGCTGGAGGATAATCAGCTTCTCCCCTGTGGACTTGGGTTAAAGTTCACCCTGGTGACTTGGGCAAAGTCTCCCTCCTTGTGGGCTGGAGGTTAATGCGCTCTCCCCTGGGGACTTGGGTTAAAGTCTCGCTCCTTGGAGGCTGGAGGATAATGTGCCTACCCCCTGTGGACTTGGGTTAAAGTTCACTGTGGGGACTGCAGTCTCAGTCTCACCGCTTGGCCTCCTAAGGGGGTCAAGTGGCAGCGCAGGAGCGACGGCCCAAGGACAAGAAAGAAGAAGAAGGAGGAGGAGGAAGGGGGAGACCGGAAGGACTTTTAAATTTTTTATTTACATCCGGGATATTTATTAAATAAAAATTGAACATAGGTTTTCCTACTTTTTGGTATAAAACGTCCGCGCGCGACATGCAACGTGCTACACGCGCGTTAGCCTAGAGGCATGCGCGCTGTAAGAGGAAGGCATGCACGCACGTGCAAGTCTCTAAGCTAAGTGCATTGCCTTCGTCTCCATGTCCTGGAGATCAAAAGCTGCATGCGCCTACCACTAAGTCCATGCACTACAAAAATACAAAAAAACGCGCGCAGATGTCCTCTTCTTTTTCTTCTCCTCCTTTGCTGGCATTCTTTAATTTTCGGTTTGCAGGAACAGCTAAGCAAAAGAACCAACTTCAGTTACCATCCTTTTTTCAGTCCCACAGGTGATTTACACTGTACAAAATTATAAAATGATTGCCATTTTTGACTGCATAGTTGATGTGCTTGGAAAAGCATACGAAGTATATGGCCATATCAACATGACAGTACTGTATTACTATCGTAGCACGCGCAGTCGAAATTAGGGAACCCCCCATGTGCTAGACTATGAACTACAGGAACAACAAGTTTGAAACACACGATAAAGCAGTTCCAGATGTCCGTAGGTAGCGTTATCCCGATACAAATACCGGAGCGGAGGGATCATGGGGACCCCGATTCTGCTCACCTCACTTCATCTCGTCGAATACTGATTTAGCATGATTGGAACGACTCACGCTGCTAACGAGCCGGCGGAATTCGAGCACAGACGATCGAAAAGGGAGGCTGTTGCGCAACGACGTCGCGTGGCTCGCCGAAGTCGCGCTCGCAGCCTTCTACAAGCCTAAAGCAAGATTCTGATTCGTCCACATAGTCCGCCAGTGGCGTGCAGTACCGAAAACGAGCCAGGAACGCGGAGGAATAGCGACGACGTCAGGCGACGACTTGAAGAGCGAACGAAGACAACGCGCGTTAGATCACGTGTCGCCTATGGGCGTGACACTAACAGCGTCATGGAATGTAAGTGATCTTTGGAGTTTGCTAGTAGGAAGCCTCACATTTTGACTGTAGATTATGTTTCGACCGTCTCTCGCTATGATTCATTCGATGATCTGCGTGGAATTGCAGTATTAGACGACAACACGATTTGCGTCGCTGATTGTAGCAATCATTGCATTTGGAAACTCAACCGCATGTCGGGAAAGGTCTCCACCTATGCTGGCCTCTCCGGACTGCCTGGCTATCTAGACGGCCCCTCGAGCATAGCGAGATTTCGCGGTCCTGTATGCCTCGCATCGATCGGCTCGATTCTATTCGTCGCCGATTACGGAAACAATCAAATTCGAAAAGTAGGCATACATTAATTCCGATACATAACCGTAGATTTTTGTAGGTAAGCGAGGGAAAAGTCTCTACAGTGAGACAGACTCCTCCTTTGAATTCCCAATTTGGACTTGCGGTAAGAAAAGACGGAAGTATCGTAGTTACGTCTATCCGAGAAAATGTCTTTGATCCCGTTCTATTGGCTATGGGACCGGATGATTCTGTATACGTCGCTGATCGATCAAATCATGCCATAAGAAAAATCAAAGATAATCACGTTGAAACTGTTCGGAAAAATCTCGAGTCTCCATGTGGTGTTGCTACAGATGATGACGGAAATGTCTACTATTGCGATTTGTCCAATAAAATATATAAGCTTCGCTTTGACGAAGAAGAAATTCTCACAGTGTGCGGATCAGGTGAAGCTAAATCTATTGATGGCCAAAGTGAACTCGCTTCATTGAACAAGCCCCATCATTTGTTCTACCACACCAAATCAGGATACCTCTATTTCACAGAAACAAAGGCCGTTCGTCGAGTGAAAGTAAAACGTCATTCGGAACCGTTGTGGGATTATAAGATGTCTCGCGATCTGGCAAAATTATTTGATAAAGATCAAGAGAAGGCGTCTCCGGATCAAGTGGTTTTTCTAGTCGAAGAAAAGAGCATTCGCGTCAATAGAGCTCTTCTTTGCGTTCGTTCCAAGGAGTTTGAGAGAATGTTTACTGTTCTTAGAGTGCTGGAAAGTGAGAAACCCATTATAATTGAAAACGCGACGTATGAATCATTCTACGCCGTCATCACGTATATTGTTACCGGGCGTATGGACGCTCAAAAGTATTGCGACCATTTGATGGATGTACTCGCATTGGCTGATCGCTTTCATATCAATAACCTAAGCAAATCTTGCACAGATCGTATAGTGCAGTTCATTTCAGAGAAAACCGCTCTGGAATACCTGTCTATGGCGCATAAACACGGGCTCAAATATCCGAAAAACGTCGCCTTGAATTTCGTCATAAACAGAATATGGATCTTTTATAAAGAAGAACAGTTTTGGGAGCTGGACAAAGTGCTGCTTAAGGAGATAACTGATCAGTTGCCTTGGCTTCTGAACGTTAGGCAAGCTGCAGCTACTTAGATTATATTTTCATACGACCTTTTTATTTTTCGTTTGCACGGGAATCTTAGGCATTGTCACTTTTTTCTACTGTCATGATACTCTGCTCTGTTGCATCCACTCTACCCATCATCTCCTGTATTCGAGTAACAGCTCGTTTTCTGCACTCCTTCAACTCGTCCGGCTTCCGTTCGACTATAATTCCATCTAATTCCTCTAAGCAACACATGAGCTCTTCGTTACAAGACACGCATCTCTTTTGGAGCTTTTCCCTCGCTGATCCCCCGTATTGCTCTGGCAGAAAACCCCGTTCAAATTGCTCCAGGTCTTTTCTAATACTATCCAGTCGATCAAAGATCTTCTTGGCTTTTTCGTTTATGGAGAGAATTTCCTTGTACTGTTCATCTTCTTCGATATTGTAAGGCTTTCCTATGACCATCACCTTGGCCCCGTTTTTAAGTCCAAGTTCGCTCAATTGCTTGTCGAGCGGATAAAGAGATTTTCCCCTGCTAACTAGCTTCTGACCTGTTATCGGAATGCCGTAGATATCGGACGCTTTTTGGGCGACAATCTGAAGAGGAGTGGAGGCCCCATCTAGACATAGAACCTATTTTTTTGCAGGTTAGAAAGGCAGTATGAAAAGATCTCACCTTCTAGCTTTACTGGTTCCTTTCTAGACCCGTAGACCAAGACTACAGAAAAATCGGTCATGAGGACTCCTAACGTGCGTTAACACCAGCGCCAAAAATTTACCCCAGAGATTCACAAGTGTAAAAAATACTGTATCTAATAATTAAAAATCGAGTCATTTGGCGGAATACAATAACGGGGTGCGACTATGTCGGTCTAACAATAAATTCAACTCGACGAGGAAACACTCTTTCTTATGACGCGAGGACTACGCTTCAAAACAGGTGACTGGTGAGGATATCGTTTCGATATGCCGCTCCTTTTACTTCTCATCAGCATGGTTGCCTAGAAAGGTCCCGTGCCGGATTCAGTCAGCGAAAAAAACAAAGAGCCTCTAGTACCCATTCAGAACATCTTGTTATGACTACAGTACTGCTCTCCTGAAGCCAAGGCTCCCCGTCGATTTGCACGGGCAATGTATCCGAAAGAAAGATCTTTACCTTTTGGGAAAAAAGCATTAGGCGATTTCTAGGGCCAGTCTACGCGAGTCTTCCTACGTGCGAGCACTGAGCGAGGCGAATTCCTGACCGAACTTTTCCCTGAATTTGAGCCTAGTCAAATTATTCAAAAATTGAAGACTTGTTTGATTATCCGAGCTACCAAGTGCAACACTCCCGTCACGCCAACGATCTCCAATAGACCGTCATTGATTCGCGGGGGCACAAAGCCCTGGAAAGAGAGATTTTTAAAAAGAAGGGGGGAGTACGATACTGTTACGAACGTCGTGTTTTTCCGAGCCCCAAGCATCGGCTCCAGATCCCCAGCTAAGTAGAGATTTCATCCCCAGAAACTAAGCCTTTAGAATTGCCTCTCTACCTTCCAATGTTCAGTATGATAATGCCTTCCAAATCGCTTGGCAATCTCTTTTCCTTTCCGTCACACTAATAGGAAATTTTCGTTTAGGAAAGATTGCCAAATAACTGAACCTTCTAACCTCTAGTCGAACAATTCTTGGAAAATCTGTCAGATTCCCCTTTGAAACCATTTTCGACAAAGACATGCGAACGTACACGCCTTTGTTGTGAAATCTTAAATAAACAAACTCGTAAGCGGATCTAGTATAAAATGAGCCCAAGGGATTTCCTCTCGTACTCATGGCTTCACTTATGAATGGGAGTCTCTCCTATTTTATTCATGCACGTATATTCTACTCATACCGACTATTGAACTTCTCAGGCGCCTCTTCCCTTGCATTGTGGAAACCGAGCGTAATATCAGCGTCAATCCCAATCCCCAAATAATTATTCATAATGAAAATTTTGGACGGAACTGCCGCCGCCGAAGTCGATGCCGTCCTCTTCTTCGTCGTCTCGCCAAAACGCGTCGCCACGGCGGCGGCAGTTCGCGATTTCGGCGAACTCGTCTCATCCGTAAAAGCGCGACGACGCGTCAAGGGCGGAAGCTCGTTGACGACGTCGTCGTCGTCGTCCTGCGATGAAATGCTCGGCAGAGCGGACGCGGTGCGGCCTTCTTCGAAGGCGCGACGTCGAACGGCGGGAGGCGGCGACGGCGACGGGCGCCCATTGACGTGGCGAATACGCGAAGCGATCGTGGATATTGGCGAAGACGAATCGAAGATGACGGTCCATCTCACAAAGGGCAAAGGTAAATTAGAAAACGTTATGCGTATAGTGTAAGAATAGAATCTTAATTGATTTTTTTAGGGGGGTAATTAAACTCTGACCCTCGCCCGTCTATTAATACATACATATGTAGATCTCTTACCTGTCCATTACGCTCGTCTCTGCTTCTTCCACGGCGAGCAATAAACTGACAATCGACTCGTCCCCTGAGTATCCTGACCCCCATCGGAGAACGCGTGCCAAGTCGTTGCCCGTGCCAAGCGGAAGAAGAGCCGTCGGCGGGTAACGGCACTTCAGTTTTGTTCGAATTTCGTCCAGCGCTGTCAGTACCCAGCCGCAAGTGCCGTCGCCGCCGCATATGAGAATTCGAAAATTCGGTACATTGCGAAACGTCATGAGTCTTTTGTTGAAAAAAAAAGAACGGTGGAAAAATTTCTATGTAATCTAGTTCGGTTTTACCCGGGGAATGGACCGCCTTCACTCAAATTGAATATCTGATGCGGATTTAGATGATAACGTAGGGAAAAATAGAGCTCTTGCCCCTGCCCGCCGCCACTTTTCGAATTGACGAAAACAAGAAGGGGACTCGTTTTGGAAGAGAGCGCCGAAGCCTAATAAAAAACTAGAGATGGCGTTATAAGGTCACTATGTACCTCATAATAGGGAAGTGAGACGACTTTAAGTTGCTGCTTTTCGACTGTTGTCTGCTTGAGAACGGCGACGGCTCGCGCCGCCGTGTCAGGCAGAAAAAACTCAATAAAGAGAACGCCTATGAACTATTTAATCCACCCACGACGCAAAGAAACTAAGCTATAATATATACAAACCATTGTTTGGGTTCACGAGCCCAATGTGAGCTTCCTTATCAACTAAGGGGGAGAACTACTAAGGAACGACTATCTTTTTTTCTTGACTCTCACCGTCTCCTAATATGTCTTTGATTTTCTGTCGATACCACTCCTCGCTACAATGCTTGGGAAAATTTCCAACGAAGACATTGACCGTGCACGATGACGTCAATTCGGAATCTTTTCGCAAATAAAATCGCGTTGCGTGGACCTCGCGAAGAGACAGCTAAGACACCGATATCTAACCCTCTCTAGTCCCTGTAGCACTACGCCTCTAACCATTTTCGTGCTTGTCAATATTTCCCAAGGACACGCATCCCTATCAAGAACCTTTTCCTTGACTAAGATAACTACATTGTCTTGCATGATACACGGGAAAATGTTTAAAGATTTAACCTCCTTTGTGCAGAGAGACTTGCACTAGGGAATAATCCTTTGGACTCTCGTCCTAGAGAGAATTGCGCCTAGTAAAAGGACTTTCCTCTTAGACAAACCTTGAGCTTGAGTTTCTTCAGAGCAAGCCGAATCGTTTCTTCGACAGTCGTGCTTCGCGACACGGGAACCGCTTTGAAATTGAGCCGACCGGAAAACCTGTTTCCGCCAATTCTCGAGAATTCTCTAAACAAGTGTGGCAGTGACTCACCCTTGCATTCCAGGATAAACCCTTAGAACGCCTCGATCGCCTTCGAGTTCCTGCACCAAAATTAGACAACTAAAAAAAGAAACTTCTCTCTAATCCTACGTCAGTGCGAAGGTAAAGAGAAGGAGGATTGTCGCCCGCCTTTGGCTTCTTTATGTCGTCAAGGGAAAATTCGAGACCCAATTTCCTCTCTTCACCCGCTGCATAAAGAACGATAAAAAAGGTGAAGAAAACTACTCCTCTAACACCCACATTCTACGACTTTTTCGCTCAAATAATACCCGCCACGATGATCCTTGATTCTGAATTTCTCCAAAGCGGTGGACTAAGCGTGAATTGAATTATTTAATCAAGCGTCTTCTTTTCTTTCTCACTAGAACGTCGTTGATCGACGCCGTGCTCTCCACGGCGATCGTCTTAAACGTTTTCTCGGAGCCGTCGAAGATTCTCAGCATGCAGAAACCGGGAAGAAGATCTGAAATAAGTTCTATAGAGGGTCGGCACGCGTCTTTTAACTATGGATATATACCAGATAGATCATCTAGATCGTCTTCTGAATGAGATAACAAGCTATCGTCATTGGTCTTAGGCAAAACGCGACCTAAAGGCTTTCCTCAAACGAAGCCACTATTAGTATTATTATTGGTTACTTTGTAAGAAATGACGGGGTTTGGAGCCGTGTGAATATGCTGCGATATCCGGAAGGGAAAGCGAGACGCAGTGAGGCGGCACAATGAGCCGAGCCAATGCACCAAAGTCACACGTCTCGTCCAAATATTTAAAGCAGCCTGAATGCGCCTTAGAGGGGGGTAAGGGAAAAAGACTAGACTATGTATACTTTTCCGGTGGGAGGACCCTCCCCTACGTCGGATTCTCTATCTAAATATAGGCTCGTTTTTCTCACTCACCGGTCGTCCGCACCAGCTGCATCGAACGCTCGAGAGACAATCGCTAGTGCCGCAATCTTTGAAACAGCGCACGCAGAATTCGCCCGGGGCGACGTCTCCTTCGACCCAATGATGCAAAAGGTCAGGATTTCGCTCAGACTGAATCGCCACCAAAAGATAAGAGGAAAAAATTTATTCGTATTTTTTTCTTACGTCATCCGAACTGGGCATAAACGTGGCACATTTCCGGCAATTATCGACGGCTTGATCGCGACAAGATTCGTGGGCGAAATACTTACAGACTATATATGCAAAAAATAGGGTCGTTTGTGTTTTTTTCTTGAGATTCACGCCCCCCGTTCCACCTTCGCAATGAACGGCGTGTCCGTCGTCGAATCGACGTCGACACACGTTGCAGAATTCTTTGCGATAGACGCTCGCGCGCGACCAAATGTGAGCTACTCGTTCCTTGAAATGGACGTTGGGATAGTGAGCTATTCGTGCGTGCGCGTAGGGAGGTCAAAAGTCGTGAGATCGTGATATGCGACGAGGGTTTTTTCGCGTGAGCCCGTCGACGTGACGCGATGGGGATTCCTTCCCCTCATTCTTACCCGAATAGGAGGCGCCTCCTTCGACGTGCACGATATCGCGACGACGGGAAGGCATCGATCGTGAGTGACGAAGTTGCAGGCTAGAAAAGAAGACGATCGTAAAAAAGAACCGGCAAAATGACTGAACGCCGTTGCCCCCCCCCCGACTCTCATCCCCAGCTGCCCGGAGATGGATACAACGACTAGTTACTAATGCACACAAAGTGTCGTCGAGTCGATACGTGGCGTCTTCTCACTTAGGCACTGGTATCCTTGATTGACGATGCCCCAAAGCATATCGGTGCAATGGTGGCAGAACGTTCGCTTCCGAAACGTCTTCTTTTGGAATCGATGGCCCAATCGAATCGGTTGGACGCGATGAGATGGCGCGGGTAGCGTCGTCGTTCCTGTCGACGATACGAAGCGTTGGAAGTCGCGCGAACTACCTCGCTGCTCGATCGACATCGTCGCGGCGCACACTGCGTCGCTCGTAACGACGTACGACAATTTTAGGGAGCCTGAGACGAGTAGCCCGGATAAGAATATGCGTTCGACCTTTGTGCCTCGATCACACGCCCGCGCGAAAGTGAAATTGCGGCGCCGCATTCGATTACGAAGACGGAAGGATGTTCGACTAACGGACGCGTGTGCAATTAGGCAAATTTCCTGGAACGGACTGCGTTCGTAGGCAAGTTCCGCCCTCCATACCTCCATACAATACTTCTGTCGGGACATTCAAGGACCCCGTACCTACGTATGTCTACGGACAGCAGCGACGGTACTGGTTCCTATCTCCTCGACTGGGTCCACTTGAACGTCGGCGGAACGCGCTTTCTGACGACCAAGGCGACCTTGTGCAAGCGCCCGGAGTCGTTTCTTCATCGGCTCGTCTGCGACGATCCGGATTTGTCGTCGGCTAAGGTGGGGGCGTGGGCGTGAACGCGAAATATGACGTCACGAGTCCGCGTAACAGGACGAGTCGGGTAGCTATTTGATCGATCGCGATCCGGCCTACTTTTCGTGCATACTCAACTACTTACGTCACGGAAAATTGATTATCAATAAAGATCTCGCCGAAGAAGGTGTCCTTTGGCACGCTAAATATAGTCAATGTGCGATTTTCGGTCTCTCGTCCTTTTCGTTTTCAGGTGTGCTGGAGGAGGCGGAGTTTTATAATTTGCCTGACTTGGTGCAATTGGCTGCGGAGCGGATCAAGCAACGTGATCAGTCTGTAACAAAAGTGGGAATTTTTTCTCCATAAAAAATTGTTCTCTGAGACGTCTTCTTTCTAAGAATAATATTAATCATGTGTATCGAGTGTTGCAGTGTCAGGAGGGAGAGCTCAGTCAAATGCTTTCCACTTTCACGGACGGTTGGAAGTGTGAACAGGTGCGGTTTCTATATAGAGAGATAGTGTTTGAAGAAGGTTTTCTTACTTAGGTTATAAGTATGTCGCAGTACAGCTATGGGTCAGGTGATCAAGGTGATTTTCTCGTCGTCATGTCTAAGGACGTCACAGACATGCGTACGGATTCATCGCCCACGATTGAACAGACGGAAAAAGCGAAGGTTAGAGAAAGAGTCAATAATCAATAATTCATCTCACTTTTTGCCGTGTAGGTGATGCTCAATCGAGATGCAAGAAGTTAGAGAATAGACAAGACATTAGCTGTAGTGTATCCTAGAAAAAAATATTATTTATTACAAACATAATGATCCCAAGCACGTGGACTTTTAATTGAGCGTAGGCAGTTAATTCTCTCCACGTGACGTTTCCCAGAAAAGCAAATGGCCACAGCAGACGATCGCGCTCCTCTAACGGAGTCTGCATACGAACTGATGCGGCCTGAAAGCGAGAATTCGCCGCCACTCATCGATTTATCTTTCGCGGGTGAATCCACGCGGGCACGAGCAGAATTTAGGCCGCATGGAACAGCATGGCTTCCGCATGAGAATGCGAGACAAGAACGCAGTGCTTCGGCAAGCGACGAGTCAATGCGCGCTTACCTAGCATCTGAGCGTACGTCAAGTGAGCACGGAACGCAGTTCCGGTCAGATAGTCGGCCCGTCGCTGCGCCGACGGGCGGAAGTCACCGTGTGAACGTTGTCACAAGACAACCGCAGCTTGTACCGATACAGAATTCGTTTGATGCGGAGTCTTTGGCGACGTACTCAATGATTAATCGAACACATCCAGGAACGGCGAATCAGTTGAATTCGGTCATTGCGTCGACCGGTTCAGCCGTGCAGAGAATGGCTACAGATCAGAGTCTGCAGACACAGGTAAGAATGAAGAACGGATATAAAATAATGCAATTATTGATGATTTTAGGGTGAGATCAGTTTTAGTGAAATGCTCAAAGGACTGCTGATGGATGATGAACGTCTTCATACTCAAGCTGAAAAAAATCTACTGGTTTACTCAGCAGCGGAATTCTTTGACATTGAATGTAAAATGAAACGGAGTCTACCGGTGGGTCAAGCCCTGTTGACGTCAAAGCGTTTACTTCTCTTATCCTGCATAAATAGGCAAGGTAAGAGAATGCCTTCTGCACTCATTCTTCTGCTAAAACACAGCATTTAAGGTGGCTCACTGAAGAAAATAACACCGCTGGTCTATACAGTGGGTACCAAAGTGGAGTCAGCTACCGTCTTCCTTCCTATTCCTTTGGACAACATCAAAAGCGTGGAAATGGTGACCTGTTCCGACTCCCAAGCCTCGGCGAACATTAGAGGAACGCCCAACTGCGTAAGACTCGCGGGAGAGCTGGAAGTATAGCCAATGCCTAATTAATTATTCATTTCCCTTTTAGTGTTGTTTGATTTCATGGGCTGCTTTGCCGCTGACGCGAGCGCTTTCCGCCACTCGCCACGTTCGGCTTGGCGTTCTGATGCCGCCGTGGGAGGAAAAGATGACCCTTGTGCTGCAGCTTCCGTCGCCTTTCTCATTGAAGAAGACGACGGCATTTGTTGCTAGTCTTCAGCGCCTTATGCACTAAACTGCTTGTGTGTTTGTTGATGCTGCGTACTGGTTGAACTTGTGTGCTTTATATGTCGAACACGTGAGCTAATTTAGCGTGGATATCTCTTCACGTGACGAAAAAAACAAATGGCAACAACAGACGACCGTGCTCCTCTAACGGAGTCTTCATCCGCCACAACGGGTGAATCCATGCGGGCACAAGCACAATTTAGGCCGACTGGAACAGTGCAGTTTCAGCATGAGCCCATGTCATATAGTCAGCCCGTGGCTGCGCCGACAAGCGGAAGTTACGCCGTGAACGTTGTCACAAGACAACCGCAGCTTGTACCGATACAGAATTCGTTTGATGCGGAGTCTTTGGCGACGTATTCACTGATTAATCAACAGCATCCAGAAACGGCAAATCAGTTGGAATCGGTCATAACGTCTACTGGTTCAGCAGTGCAGAGAATGGCTACAGATCAGAGTCTGGAGACACAGGTAGACAAACTGAATAGTAAGTACAGTACTACAATTATTTTTAGGGTGAGATCAGTTATGGTGAAATGCTCAAAAGACTGCTGATGGATGATGAAAGTCTCCTTACTCCAGCTGAAGCAAACATACTGGTTTACTCAGCAGTGGAATTCTTTGATATTGAAGGTAAAATGAAACGGGTTCTACCAGTGGGTCAAGCTTTGTTGACCTCAAAGCGTCTGCTTCTCCTATCCTGCATAACTAAACAAAGTAAGAGAATCCCCTCTGCAATCATTCTTCTGCTAAGACACGGCATTTAAGGTGGCTCACTGAAGAAAATAGCACAGCTGGTCTATACAGTGGGCGCCAACGTGGAGTCAGCCACCGTCTTCTTTCCTATTCCTTTGGAAAACATCAAAAGCGTGGAGATGGTGACCTGTTCCGACACCCAAGCCTCGGCGAACATTATTGGAACGCCCGGCTGCGTAAGACTCGCGGGGAGAGCTGGAAGTAGAGCCAACGCCTAATTAATTATTCATTTCCCTTTTAGTGTTGTTTGACGGCATGGGCTGCTGCGCCGCTGACGCGAGCGTTTTCCGCCACTCGCTACGTTCGTCTTGGCGTTCTGATGCCGCCGTGGGAGGAAAAGATGACCATTGTGCTGCAGCTTCCGTCGCCTTTCTCATTGAAGAAGACGACGGCATTTGTCGCCAGTCTTCAGCGCCTTATGCACTAAACTACGTCCTTGGTGTACTGCATGTCGATGACTGTCTTACATATGCTCGCTTGAAAATTCAGATCCGCCGCACATGCAATCGAAAAAATGAAGATTGTTAGATCTCAAACACGTGACTTAATTAATTCCATTGTCCACGTGAAGGGACATTTCCCAGAAAAAAAACATGGCTACAGCAGACGATTCTGCTCCTCTAACGAGGTCCGAAAGCGAACATTCGCCGCCACTCATCGATTTCTCCGCCACAACGGGTGAATCAATGCGGAAACGCGCACAACGTACGCAAGGAACAGTGTGGCTTCCGCGTGAGGACGCGAGTCAAGACCGCGGTGGCAGTGGCACTGGTGCCTCGGCGAGCGACGATTCGATGCGCGCTTACCTGAAATCTGCGCGCACGTCGTCGCAGTCCCGCTCAGATGGTCGGCCCGTCGAGCTTCGGCCCGTCGCTGCGCCGACGAGCGGAAGTCACGTTGTGAACGTTGTCACACGTCAACCGCATCTCGTACCGATACAGAATTCGTTTGATACGGAGTCTTTGGCGACGTATTCACTGATTAATCAACAGCATCCAGGAACAGCAAATCAGTTGAATTCGGTCATTGTATCAATTGGTTCAGCTGTGCAGAGAATGGCTACAAATCAGAGTCTGCAGACACAGGTAAAATGGGAACGCTCTCCGGAGAAATGTGACGTAATTATCTTCTCTTTAGGGCGAGGTCACTTACAGTGAAATGCTTGATGGACTGTTAATGGATGATGAAAATCTTCACACCCCTGCTGAATCTAACGTGTTGGTTTACTCAAACGTCAAGTTTCTTGACATTGACGGTCAAGAGAAACGAACTCTCCCAGTAGGCCAAGCCTTGTTGACCTCAAAACGTCTGCTTCTCCTATCCTGCACTACTAAACAAAGTAAGTAAGAAGATCTCTCATTCTTCTGCATCTAACTCTTAATAAGGTGGCTCCCTGAAGAACAAATCACCGCTAATCTATACAGTGGGCGCCACAGTGGAGTCAGCCACCGTCTTCTTTCCTATTCCCTTGGAGAACATCAAAAGCGTGGAAATGGTGACTAGTTCCTTGTCTAAAGCTACAGCGGATATTAGCGGAACGGCCGGCTGTCTCAAGGATTGCGTGGTAAGTCCCCTAAACCCTTAAACTGCGTGGGAGTAGAACCAACGCATCGCTAATATTGTTTATACTGTAGTGTTGTTGTTGCTGGTGCTGTTTGACGAAATGGGCTGCTACGCCGCTGCAGCAAACGTATTCGGCCACTCGCTACGTTCAGCTTGGAGTTCTGATGCCGCCGTGGCAGGAAAAGATGACCGTTGTGTTGCAGCTTCCGTCGCCTTTTTCGTTGAAGAAGACGACGGCATTTGTCGCCAGTCTTCAGCGCCTTATGCGCTAAACTGCTCGTTTTTGGTGTTGTTGCTTACTGATCGAACTTCGTGCTTCATAGATCGACCGTCTTATGTCCCTTGTGGCCAATAAAACCGCTGATCCAAGCGGATGCCCGTGTGAATTCTCGAAAACGCAGCTCCACGCATGCGCACGAACAAAATCGAAAAATGCATCCTTTGTTAGAGTTCTTCATCGTTCTCTTCCAGACCATGTGGCTGCTACTGAGCGCTATCGTGCGTCGAATCGCCTCATCCCTCGGTCTCCTCCCCCACAAAGACGTGAGCGGCGAAGTGGTTCTCGTGACGGGCGCGGCGAGCGGAATCGGTCGCCTTATGGCGATCGAATTCGCCAAGCGCAAAGCGACCGTCGTCCTATGGGACCTGAACAAGGACGGCGCTCGAGCGGTGGCGGAGGAGATCGAAGGGGCGACGGGTCGCGAAGCGTTCGCCTATCGATGCGACGTGACGAAACGAGACGAGGTGTACGAGATCGCTGACGCCGTGCGAACGGATGTCGGCGACGTGACGATACTCGTCAACAACGCCGGCATTGTGACGGGCAAAAAGTTCATGGACTGCCCCGACGCGCTCATACAAAAAACATTCGAAGTCAACGCAATTTCGCACTTTTGGGTAATTTTATGACGTAATCATGACGTCATTATTATTTTTCTCCTAGACTTTGAAGGCTTTTTTGCCGAATATGTTGCAAAACAATCACGGGCACGTCGTTACCATAGCATCGGGGGCGGGGCTGTTTGGAGTAGCTGGTCTAATGGACTATTGCGCGTCGAAATTCGCCGCAATGGGCACGAACGAGGCGCTGCAAGCTGAACTGCACGTCAGCGGGAAAACGGGCATAAAGACAACAGTCATCTGCCCCTATTTTATTAGTACGGGAATGTTTGAGGGTGTTAAGTCAAAGTGAGAGCCCTTTTCCTTGAGATTTCTGACTAATGAATTCTTTAGAATTCCCGCACTGCTTGGTATTAGCACGCCTGAGGCTGCAGTGAGGAAAATTATTCACGCAGTTTTGACTGAAGAGCCAATGCTTATGATTCCATCTGCAGCAATGGGCCTCACTTTGGCACTGAAGGGGTGAGAATCAATAGGATCCTTCAACCGGGAACTTCATTATATGTTATAGGATGCTACCTGTTGCCTGTATGGGACCTCTTGGTGATTTCACCGGAGTTAATCATGCAATGGACAATTTTGTTCAGACAAGACCCAAGCAAGCTTAGAGCTGTCCTTGCACTGTGTGTAGCTAATTAGTGAGTGGAGTTTTGACGTTTTTAGTGATGGGTTTTTGGCCACTACGTACGTACAATGAATAGAATTGTTTCGAGTGTACCTTTTCTTCACTGTCTGTCCCAAACTTCGCGTTCTTTTCTCTCCTTCTTCACCTCCTCAAGAACAGGCAACAAGTATGAAATATCCTAAGAAAAAAATAGACGTGCTCATGTTGCTACTTGATTCTATTCCCGTATATACCTCTTCTGATTTCGTCCATTCTTCTTTCGGCAAAAGGCGATGTTTCATCGACAAATCTAGTGCTCGCTTCATTCTGAAGTTTCTGTGGTTGATTTGGTCCGTTGGGAGGCGTCGTAGCGCTTCTTTGACGTCCGGATCGTCGTCCATTATGAGATCTTCTCGCCAGAGGCCTAAATTGTGTCGTAGACTAAGCTAAGGGTCCCCGAAGTATTTATAAACGACTACCGAATTTCTGAAAGCCAGATTGGTTGACAGTCCAAGCCGACAAGCCGCTCCAGAGGCGATTTAGCAAGGAAGTTTGGCCGACGCGACTCACTGCCATTTTGACTAACAGCGCATGCGTCGACACGAAATTGGAAAGAAAAGCTTTTTCACCTACCATTTTAGCACGTTAACCTATTCGAAAAGCTATACCATTCAATTTTAAAGTTCTTAAAACATTCAGATCCTAGAAACAACGATTCAATAGGACAGTGGTTCATACAATGATCACGTGCTCATCTGCACGTGCAGACTCTGCAGCAGACAGCAAAAAATGAACGCGGTGCTCCAATTCCTCCTCGCCCTTCTCCAATTCCTCTGGGCACTGCTCACGACCATCGTACGCTGGATCGCATCGATTCTGCGCATTCTTCCCTACAAAGACATCAGCGGAGAAGTCGTTCTCATAACGGGCGCGGCGAGCGGCATCGGTCGCCTCATGGCCTTCGAATTCTCCAAGCGCAAGGCGACGGTGGTCCTGTGGGATCTGAACGAAGACGGCGTGAAAGCGGTAGCTGAAGAAGTAGGCGCAATGGGCCACGAAGCCTTTTCCTATGGATGCGACGTGTCGAAGCGCGACGAAGTGTACAAAGTCGCCGA
Organism: Oscarella lobularis; assembly: GCF_947507565.1. Lineage (NCBI taxonomy): Eukaryota > Metazoa > Porifera > Homoscleromorpha > Homosclerophorida > Oscarellidae > Oscarella > Oscarella lobularis. Next base: position 243,209 of record NC_089192.1, on the reverse strand, counting down.
AGCCGTCAAAAAGGACGTCGGCGACGTGACGATACTCGTCAACAATGCCGGCATAGTGACTGGACGAAAATTCATGGAAGCTCCCGACTCTATGATACAAAAAACATTCGAAGTCAACGCACTCGCGCACTTCTGGGTAATTAATTAAGTACCTAATCTTGTTATGACGTCATCATTTTTTTCTTAGATGTTGAAGGCGTTCTTGCCCAGCATGATTGAGAAAAATCATGGTCACGTTGTTACCATGGCATCGGGCTGTGGGCTGTTTGGCCTTGCTGGTTTGGTGGACTATTGCGCTTCTAAACATGCTGTAGTTGGAATGGATGAGGCCTTGCGTGCTGAGCTGCGCAAGAGTGGGAAAACAGGCATCAAGCTAACAATTATTTGCCCATACACGATCAGTACAGGCATGTTTGAGGGAGTGAAAAGAAGGTAAGTCATTTCTAAAAAATTCCTATTAGATTATTTTGATTATTTAGTATATATGCCATTGTTACACCTGAGGATGCTGTGAAGCAATCTATGCATGGAATTCTGACCAATGAGCAAATGGTCTTTATTCCTGGAGGTCTCTATAGCCTACACGCATTGAAAGAGTAAAATCGTAAAGAGCGCACGCGCACATACTTGAATCTGTGTTTCCTTCTTTAGAATATTGTCCTACAGCTGTTCGGAGCCTGTCCAAGATTTGATTGGACTTCACAACATTATGGACACTTTTGTGCAGACAAGGCCTAAACAATCTTGAATTTAAATACTCTCTGATGTAGCACCCGTGTTTTTGTACATTTTGAGTTCTTGAGTGTTGAGAGTTTATGTAATACACGAAGAGATAAGAGATATATATTGCTGAGAGAGACGCGCGCGCGCTAAGGCACCATGGAATGCACCGAAACTACAGAAACACGCGAAGAAGACGAACGTCTCTGGCTTATTGACGGTACCTGTATAGAAGACTCAAAGAACGAGCCGTTCGCTGCAGCTGAAAGCGAAGAAACAGCGCAGTCGCAGTACACGCCAAAGATGACTCTGAACGAATTTTATGACGAGGGCAGAGCATACACTAAAAAGGCTCTAGAAGAGCTAAAGCAAACACCAGACTATAAGAGATGGAGTGAAAGATGTACGAGGTAAAGAGATGACGTACCTGAATTTCAATTAATTCATTAATTCAATTAAGTTGTCATGCTTGCTGGTATGACGGCGAATTCGGAACGAACTGCGCCGAATGCGGAGCAAATCACATGCAACGACTCTGTCCTATCTGTGATGGAAAGTGCGGTCGAGTGTGGCAAAGAGATATCGAAATGGTTCTCGCACATTCCATGTACGTAGTATCGTAATTGAATGCGTTTTAGACTCACTCATTCAAAGAGGCTCACTGGGACGGCAAGTGCGGTTTGCCTGAAGAGCACCAAATAGCTCTTCTAGTAAGAGCAATGGAGACATCAGAGGAAGACTTAGCTGATGCCTTGGAAGACTTATGAGATACTTTACGTGTACAGGGACATCCTTTTTTTTCAAAATTATTCCAAATTTCTCCAGTGTCCCACTTACTTATATAGTTTGAACTTCTTGAAATAGGTCTGTATTTTTTCTTTTGAGTACGGTTTGGTGGCTAGGCACGTTGGAATGTTTTCCGGCTGCTCGATCCACATTCGATGCAAGACGCCGTTTTGTTTCAGCACTTCCGCTAGGCTCGTCAAAGCGTCTATGTCTGCGGCCTAGGAGAAGGATTCGTGCACGAATTCGTTTGTCTAGATGTGTCTTTTTCCTACTTCTATGACGACTTTGTGCATTCGATTCAGATCGGTGAGGTATTTTGCCGTTTCTTCGTCGTCGCGAAAGGCGTGCGTCGCCGCCGTGCACGCGTGGCACGCCTGGGCTATTACGGCGCCCACTGGCCAGCCTAATTTTCGCAGGAGGTCGCCACGAACAACGACATACTGAACGAGGGTCATGGCATCCGGGATCAAAGAAATGTGAGACCGTCCGTTTGTTTTTTTCCGGTCTTTGCTTCTTTCCTACAATTTTTAGGTTTATTTCCATTAATTAGTTTAATAGAACCCAACCTATACCGGTACTAAGGCAACTCATAAAGTCCTTTCGTCATAGCAGCAATCCGCAGACGGACAAGAAAAAAAATTTCCTGTTTCTAGTACCGTGTAGCCCGGATTTTCCTGCTTTTAGACCTACATAAAAGTGCGAACGCAGCCATGCTCTGACCATACTAGCTACAGCAGCCCATTGTGATCTCAACGAAAAAATGACTGACCTGTACGAAGAAGAGACAGCCCTGAACCGGTTCCATAGGATGATAAACACGTTTAGAACTAATTTCGAGTTTCTAACTCCTCCTGACTGTGAAAACGATTTCTATTGGCCTTGTGAGAAAAAACCTGGCTCAGTCATATTCATTCTAAAGGAAAATGGTATGGAAGTACTTCGAGGTGGAATAGTTCGTGCCATGTCCGCCTGGGAAGCTCTTGTTGTTTGTCTGCTCAGAGATGCTTTTATTAATAAGCTAATTTACAGCGCAAAAGATCTCGAAGACATAAAGAAGAAGTGGGGAACGATAGCGTCAGACTCAGACGCAAATAAAGGAAAAGACAGAATGCAAGTAGCGTTGGACAAAGCACTGATGGATCATTGCGAAAAAACATTGAAACGTCGTTGCGATGACAAGAAATCGGTACTAGAGACTCTGCATCCGGAAAATGACTGGAGGAAGCTTCTGAAAGAGTATCACGCCGATCCCATTCTAAACGGAGATATTCGACCTGTGTTTGGCAGAAGCGAAAACAGCATTGACAGTATCGCATCTAAATTATTTCAATTGCAAGACAATACATGTATCCTAAAGTTGGCTATACCAAAGGATGACTCGCATGAGCCTCGACGCAAATTTACATTTCTTATACGACCTTATGATGAACCTACAGAAGTAAACGTCAGCCGTCGCGGACTAACATGTTGCTCTCTTCTTTACTATGGATTCCGCTGCGTTTTGGCGCACGGAATTCCGAACAAAACGCTAAACAGCGGAGTTTTGAAAGATTTTGATGCCACGTTCAGCAACAAAAAAGAAAAAAAAGAAAAGTTGGATGTTAAAAATTGTTCAACAAGCGAAAGCGCCCAGAAAGCATTTGGAGTCGAAGATGCCAGAGAAGAACCTCCGGAAGGTTGTTCAAGGTACAAACAAGCTGAACTGCTTCTGAAGTTGAGGCAAAACATTGAAAATTTTAAGTCAGATACTGATCTTAGCTACCAAACGTGGTTAAACATGTGTTGTTATCTACAAAAATCGGCTATGTGGCTTGATAAAGCTTTAGACGAGCTGATTAAGAAGCTTCCCAATCTCTAGTGACTGTGACTTTCTACTTGTTTTGCTGATGTCTGTTTTGTATTTTCTTACAAACTGTATTTCTTTTGTTAGTCACGTGAACCCATGCAATACCTTTAGTCGTCATTAACTCCACATAATTTCAGCACGAGCACTACAAGAGAAGCAATCAGAAAAAATCAAAGTAGAAAAGTCAAATCGAGTTGAAGAACTGTTTAGGAAAATAGGTCAAGATTTTCATCAGTCTGCTGCCGCAAATTGGTCTCAATATACTTAGATATGTCGCCATCAAAGGCATCGCTACTTGTATCAGCTGCCAGTGCAAAGAGATCATCTTCATCTGACTTTGGCTTAGGCTTAGGCTTCGGTTTCGGTTTCGGTTTGAGAGCAGGTTTGGACGCTGGTTTAGGCTTGGTTTGAGGCTTGGGAGCTAGTTCTGGCTTAGACTGAGGCTTGGGTTTCAAGGTTGGCTTAGGCTTCGTCTTTGGCTTCACTTTTTCAGCCAAATGAGCTTCAAATTCAGCAGCGTCTTCAACCCTAGAAACAGCAGTAAAAACAAGTTAAAAAATCTACGTTATAAGTAGGACTTTAGCAGATCAGAATGATCTTCAACTTCAAACGAGGACTTGCCCTGTACTGCATCAACATTATCAGCAGCATTGCTGCTTTCGTCATCAAATAGAGCCGGTTTATCAGAATCAAAGAGGCCCCCCACTAAAACAAAAAACTCCATTAACTTTAAATGTAACTATCGGCAAACTGCTAACCGCTATAGCCACCATTTGGCTGAGGCAAATTAGCAAATAACTCGTCTTCTTCATCGTCTTTGGCCTACAAAAGAAAACATATTGAGTACCTTCAACAGAAAACACATTGAGTACCTTCAACAGAAAATACATTGAGTACCTACAACAGAAAACACATTGAGTACCTTCAACAGAAAACACATTGAGTACCTACAACAGAAAACACATTGAGTACCTACAACAGAAAACACATTGAGTACCTACAACAGAAAACACATTGAGTACCTACAACAGAAAACATATTGAGTAACTTCAACAGAAAACACATTGAGTACCTACAACAGAAAACACATTGAGTAACTTCAACAGAAAACACATTGAGTACCTACAACAGAAAACACATTCAGTACCTACAACAGAAAACACATTGAGTACCTTCAACAGAAGACACATCTAGTACCTACAACAAAAAACACATTCAGTACCTTCAACAGAAAACACATTTAGTACCTTCAACAGAAAACACATTCAGTACCTTCAACAGAAAACACATTGAGTACCTACAACAGAAAACACATTGAGTACCTTCAACAGAAAACACATTGAGTACCTACAACAGAAAACACATTGAGTACCTTCAACAGAAAACACATTCAGTACCTTCAACAGAAAACACATTCAGTACCTTCAACAGAAAACATATTGAGTACCTACAACAGAAAACACATTCAGTACCTTCAACAAAAAACACATTCAGTACCTTCAACAGAAAACACATTGAGTACCTTCAACAGAAAACACATTCAGTACCTTCAACAGAAAACACATTGAGTACCTACAACAGAAAACACATTGAGTACCTACAACAGAAAACACATTGAGTACCTACAACAGAAAACACATTGAGTGCCTACAACAGAAGACATATTGAGTACCTACAACAGAAAACACATTCAGTACCTACAACAGAAAACACATTGAGTACCTACAACAGAAAACACATTGAGTACATTCAACAGAAGACACATCTAGTACCTACAACAAAAAACACATTCAGTACCTTCAACAGAAAACACATTGAGTATCTACAACAGAAAACACATTGAGTACCTTCAACAGAAAACACATTGAGTACCTACAACAGAAAACACATTCAGTACCTTCAACAGAAAACACATTGAGTACCTTCAACAGAAAACACATTGAGTACCTTCAACAGAAAACACATTGAGTACCTTCAACAGAAAACATATTGAGTACCTTCAACAGAAAACACATTCAGTACCTTCAACTGAAAACACATTCAGTACCTTCAACAGAAAACATATTGAGTACCTAAAACAGAAAACATATTGAGTACCTTCAACAGAAAACATATTGAGTACCTAAAACAGAAAACATATTGAGTACCTACAACAGAAAACATATTGAGTACCTACAACAGAAAACATATTGAGTACCTACAACAGAAAACACATTGAGTACCTACAACAGAAAACACATTCAGTAACTTCAACAGAAAACACATTGAGTACCTACAACAGAAAACATATTGAGTAACTTCAACAGAAAACACATTCAGTACCTACAACAGAAAACACATTGAGTAACTTCAACTTGTGCTTCCTTTGGTCAAATGTGCTCCCTTTGGTCAAATTTTGCTTGTGCTTTCTTTGGTCAAACGTATACTTCTGCATGCATCCTTTTTTTGGCTCGGATGCATATATTTAAAAATGTCTTTTGTCTATTTCTTCATTTCTTCATTTCTTTTTCTTTTTAGGTATTTGGGTGAAGTTTTGAATAGGAGGGGTGAGCGATGGGAGGTGCAATTCAAAGGCTCCGGCAAAACGCCTTATTCTCGAACGGCAGACGGACGTAAAGTCCTCCGATCGAGCATCAGGGAGTTCTTATGCAGTGAGGTGAGGTGAAATATCATCATTTATACACCAGAGTAGCAAAACAGATGTTTCTCCTTAGGCAATACATAATTTAGGAATTCCTACTACGCGAGGTAAATATATAAATATTATCAGTATTTAATATAGACGTTTATGGATTCAAGCTGGTGCCTGTGTGACGTCAGATACCATGATCCCCAGAGACATAAACTATACAGGGAATCCCATAGAGGAAAGGGTGACTATAGTGACTCGAATAGCCCCGTCGTTTATACGGTAAAAATGACGTCAAATCCCCCGCCGCGGTCTCCCTACATAAAATGTCTCAGATTTGGATCGTTTGAGATATTCAAAACGCGCGATCCGCTAACGGGTCGTTCGGGGCCCAGCGTCGGTCGAAAAGACATCCTAGTTTATGTAATACACGAAGAGATATATATTGCTGAGAGAGACGCGCGCGCGCTAAGGCACCATGGAATGCACCGAAGCTACAGAAACACGCGAAGAAGAAGAACGTCTCTGGCTTATCGACGGTACCTGTATAGAAGACTCAAAGAACGAGCCGTTCGCTGCAGCTGAAAGCGAAGAAACAGCGCAGTCGCAGTACACGCCAAAGATGACTCTGAACGAATTTTATGACGAGGGCAGAGCATACACTAAAAAGGCTCTAGAAGAGCTAAAGCAAACACCAGACTATAAGAGATGGAGTGAAAGATGTACGAGGTAAAGAGATGACGTACCTGAATTTCAATTAATTCATTAATTCAATTAAGTTGTCATGCTTGCTGGTATGACGGCGAATTCGGAACGAACTGCGCCGAATGCGGAGCAAATCACATGCAACGACTCTGTCCTATCTGCGATGGAAAGTGCGGTCGAGTGTGGCAAAGAGATATCGAAATGGTTCTTGCACATTCCATGCACGTAGTATCATAATTGAATGCGTTTTAGACTCACTCATTCAAAGAGGCTCACTGGGACGGCAAGTGCGGTTTGCCTGAAGAGCACCAAATAGCTCTTCTAGTGAGAGCAATGGAGACATCAGAGGAAGACTTAGCTGATGCCTTGGAAGACTTATGAGATACTTTACGTGTACAGGGACATCATTTTTTCAAAATTATTCCAAATTTCTCCAGTGTCCCACTTACTTATATAGTTTGAACTTCTTGAAATAGGTCTGTATTTTTTCTTTTGAGTACGGTTTGGTGGCTAGGCACGTTGGAATGTTTTCCGGCTGCTCGATCCAGATTCGATGCAAGACGCCGTTTTGTTTCAGCACTTCCGCTAGGCTCGTCAAAGCGTCTATGTCTGCGGCCTAGGAGAAGGATTCGTGCACGATTCGTTTGTCTAGATGTGTCTTTTTCCTACTTCTAGGACGACTTTGTGCATTCGATTTAGATCGGTGAGGTATTTTGCCGTTTCTTCGTCGTCGCGAAAGGCGTGCGTCGCCGCTGTGCTCGCGTGGCACGCCTGGGCTATTACGGCGCCCACTGGCCAGCCCAATTTTCGCAGGAGGTCGCCGCGAACGACGACGTACTGAACGAGGGTCATGGCAGCTATCCGGGATCTAAGAAAGATGTTTAATTAACTTACTTAATTAAGCTCAGAAGTATTTCAGCTTGTTTGTACTTAGAATAGCCCATCCTTTTAACTTCGTCATCTTTTCTGGCATCTCTAACTCCAAATGCAATCTTGGCCCTTTCGTCTTTCAAAAGATCTTCAAATTTCAACTTTTTAGTTTCAGGGGTTTGCCTGAGCATTTCATCAAAATCTTTCAAAACGCCGCTTTCTAGCGTTTTATTCGGAATTCCGTGCGCCAATACGCATCGGAATCCATAGTAAAGAAGAGAGCAACATCTCAGTCCGCGACGATAGACTTCCACAACGGTAGGATGGTCTGGCTTCACATAAAATTCGACTTTTTGTGGAAACGAATCATTTATAGTTAAATCAAGCATACTGTTATTTTTTACTATAAACAAATCAGCTACGACTTGTCCAATGCCTTTATTGCTGCAAAACACAGGCCGAACATCTTTGTCTAGAGTGTGATCGAGGTGATACTTCAGGAGTCTCCTCCAGTCATCTTTTGGACTCAGAGTCTCTAGTACCGACAGCGACTCATCCGATTTCTCGTTGTCGATGCAACGTTGTTTCAGTGCTTTGTCCAACGCTTTTTTTATTCTGAAAGGTCCCCATTTCGTCTTCATGTCTTCGAGATTTTCTGCGCTCTCAATTAGCTTATTGAAAGCTTCTCTGAGCAGATCAACAACAAGAGCTTCCCAGGCGGCCATAGCACGAACTATTCCACCTCGAAGTACTTCCATACCTTGGTCGTTTAGAAGCCTTGGCACAGGTTCGCCATGATAAAACTGGTTCTCGGATTGATCGTTAGGACTAACAGGCTGTAAAAACTTGAAATTTTTTACAAGGGCGTCTAATATGCCACAGCACCGGGTTGTGCTGTCGTAGTTGTTTCGGTGCGTCATCTTTCCGCTGAGATCGACCTTCGCAGCGGGCTGTGTGAACAGGCTCAGGCTTAGCACCGCGGACTAGTGGTACTATAGTCAGAGTATAGTTGCATTCGCACTTTTATACCATAGGTCTAAAAGCAGGAAAATCCGGGCTATGCGGTACTCGAAACCGGAAATTTTTTTTCTTGCCTTGTGCAGCGAAGAAAGGACTTGATGATTCGCCTAGTACTGGTATAGGTTGGGTTCTATTGAACTAAAAAATGGCAATAAACCTAAAAATTTTATGAAAAAAGCGGACACCGGAAAAACACATCCCACCTTTCTTAGATCCCGGATAGTTTCCATGACCCTCGTTCAGTATGTCGTCGTTCGCGGCGACCTCCTGCGAAAATTGGGCTGGCCAGTGGGAGCCGTAATAGCCCAGGCGTGTCACGCGTGCACGGCGGCGACGCACGCCTTTCGCGACGACGACAAACAAAGAAGATGAGGAACTGTTTGGGGGCAAGGGAGATGGTAATAAGGTCGACGATAAGCCTGGGGAAATAGTAGAGGAAAAGAAAGAGGTAGATAGCCCATTGATAGTCAGAAAAGTGACTCAGGATGACGAGGCCAAAGACGATGAAGAAGACGAGTTATTTGCTAATTTGCCTCAGCCAAAGGGTGGCTATAGCGGTTAGCAGTTTGCAGATAGTTACATTTAAAGTTAATGGAGTTTTTGTTTTAGTGGGGGGCCTCTTTGATTCTGATAAACCGGCTCTATTTGATGACGAAAGCAGCAATGCTGCTGATAATGTTGATGCAGTACAGGGCAAGTCCTCGTTTGAAGTTGAAGATCATTCTGATCTGCTAAAGTCGTACTTATGACGTAGAATTTTAACTTGTTTTTAGTGCTGTTTCTAGGGTTGAAGACACTGCTGAATTTGAAGCTCATTTGGCTGAAAAAGTGAAGCCGAAGACGAAGCCTAAGCCAGCCCTGAAACCCAAGCCTCAGTCTAAGCCAGAACTAGCTCCCAAGCCTCAAACCAAGCCTAAACCAGCGTCCAAACCTGCTCTCAAACCTAAACCGAAGCCGAAGCCGAAGCCAAAGTCGGATGAAGATGATCTCTTTGCACTGGCAGCTGATACAAGTAGCGATGCCTTTGATGGCGACATATCTAAGTATATTGAGACCAATTTGCGGCAGCAGACTGATGAAAATCTTGACCTATTTTCCTAAACAGTTCTTCAACTCGATTGACTTTTCTACTTTAATTTTTTCTGATTGCTTCTCTTGTAGTGCTCGTGCTGAAATTATGTGGAGTTAATGACGACTAAAGGTATTGCATGGGTTCATGTGATTAACAAAGAAATACAGTTTGTAAGAAAAGACAAAAAACAGATATCAAGTACTGGACAAAACAAAAACAGATATCAAATACTGGACAAAACAAGTCACTGACAGTAGAAAATAGTCACTGTGACAAATGAAAGTTCCACCACTAGAGATTGGGAAGATCCTGAATCAGCGTGTGTGTGGCTTCATCAAGCCACATAGCCGATTCTTTTAGATGATAGCATATGTTTAACCACGTTTGGTAGCTAATATGAGCATCTGAGGCATGATTTTCAATGTTCTCTCTCAACGTCAGAAGCATTGCAGCTTGTTTGTACGGAGACAAACCCTGTTCAAGTTGATCACCTTTAGCATCTGTAACCCCAAGTGCTTCCTGAGCCTTTGTCTCTTTCGAAATATTTTCAACGTTGAACTCTTCAATTCGAGCGGTCTTCCTGAGCTTGTCATCAAAATTTTTCAAAACTCCGTTTTCTAGCGTTCGATTCGGAATTCCGTGCGCCAATACGCATCGGAATCCATAGTAAAGAAGACAGATATATACCAGTCCGTGACGTTTGACTTGTACTTTTGGAGGGTAATCATAATCACGGGCACTTCTTGGAGGTCCTACATAAAATGCGACTTCGGGTGGGTACTGATCGTTTATAGCCAAATCTAAGATGCTCTTTTGCACTTTAAATAATTTAGTTACGGTCTTGTCAATGCTTTTGTCTCCGCCAAATACCGGCCGAATATCTGTGTCTAGAATTGGATCGGCGTAGTACTCTTTCAGGAGCTTCTTCCAGTCATATACTGGACTCAGAGCCTCTAGTACCGACTCACGCTCCTTGTTTTCCTTGCAACGACGCCCCAGTGCTTCGTCTAACGCTAATTTTATTCTGTAATGTCCTGCACCTTTTTCCTTTCCCCACTTCGTCTTCATGTCGTCGAAATCTTCTGCGCTGTCAATTAGCTTCTCGAAAGCTTCTCTGAGCAGACGAGCAACAAATGCTTCCCAGACGGCCATAGCGCGAACTATTCCACCTCGAAGTACTTCCATCATACCTTCGTCCTTTAGAAGAAGCCTTGGGCCCCCCGTACTACGATCAAACCAGTCATAGAAGTAGTTCGGTTCGGTAGGTGGGGCTAAAAACTTAAAATTTCCTATAAGATTGTTTATTATTTCATGGCACTGGTTTGTGCTCGAGTAGTGGTTTGTCTTTCTTCTCGCTGGTATCATCACATGCAGTGGGCTGCTCGCACTAGTCATGCAGAGCATAGTTGCATTCGCACTTTTATACCATAGGTCTAAAAGCAGGAAAATCCGGGCTACGCGATACTAGAAACCGGAAAGTTTTTTCCTTGCCGGTGTGGGGATTGCTGCTAGCGAAAGATCTTGGTGATTTGCCTTGTACTGTTATAAGTTGGGTTCTATTGAACTAATTTATGGCAATAAACCTAAAAATCGTATGAAAAAAGCAAAGACCGGAAAATAACAGATACCGGAAAAAACAACCTCATCCCACCTTAAGTAGCCCGGATTTTCCTGCTTTTAGACCTATGGTATAAAAGTGCGAATGCAACTATACTCTGACTATAGTACCACTAGTCCGCGGTGCTAAGCCTGAGCCTGTTCACACAGCCCGCTGCGAAGGTCGATCTCAGCGGAAAGATGACGCACCGAAACAACTACGACAGCACAACCCGGTGCTGTGGCATATTAGACGCCCTTGTAAAAAATTTCAAGTTTTTACAGCCTGTTAGTCCTAACGATCAATCCGAGAACCAGTTTTATCATGGCGAACCTGTGCCAAGGCTTCTAAATGACCAAGGTATGGAAGTACTTCGAGGTGGAATAGTTCGTGCTATGGCCGCCTGGGAAGCTCTTGTTGTTGATCTGCTCAGAGAAGCTTTCAATAAGCTAATTGAGAGCGCAGAAAATCTCGAAGACATGAAGACGAAATGGGGACCTTTCAGAATAAAAAAAGCGTTGGACAAAGCACTGAAACAACGTTGCATCGACAACGAGAAATCGGATGAGTCGCTGTCGGTACTAGAGACTCTGAGTCCAAAAGATGACTGGAGGAGACTCCTGAAGTATCACCTCGATCACACTCTAGACAAAGATGTTCGGCCTGTGTTTTGCAGCAATAAAGGCATTGGACAAGTCGTAGCTGATTTGTTTATAGTAAAAAATAACAGTATGCTTGATTTAACTATAAATGATTCGTTTCCACAAAAAGTCGAATTTTATGTGAAGCCAGACCATCCTACCGTTGTGGAAGTCTATCGTCGCGGACTGAGATGTTGCTCTCTTCTTTACTATGGATTCCAATGCGTATTGGCGCACGGAATTCCGAATAAAACGCTAGAAAGCGGCGTTTTGAAAGATTTTGATGAAATGCTCAGGCAAACCCCTGAAACTAAAAAGTTGAAATTTGAAGATCTTTTGAAAGACGAAAGGGCCAAGATTGCATTTGGAGTTAGAGATGCCAGAAAAGATGACGAAGTTAAAAGGATGGGCTATTCTAAGTACAAACAAGCTGAAATACTTCTGAGCTTAAGAAACAACATTGAAAATTTTGCCTCAGGAGCTCATATTAGCTACCAAACGTGGAGAAACATGTGCTTGTATCTAAAAGAATCAGCTATATGGCTAGATAAAGCCATAGACGAGCTGATTCGAAAGCTTCCTAATGATCCCAAAATCTAGTGGTTGAACTTTCATTTCTCACTGTGACTATTTTCTACTGTCCGAGTGTCCGTGACTTGTTTTGTCCAATATTTGATGTTTGCTTTGTCTTTTCAAACTGTATTTCTTTTTTAGTCACATAGACCCTGACACGGACCCATGCAATAATACCTTTGCCCTCATCAACTCCACGTAATTTCAGCACAAGCACTACAAGGGAAGTAATCAGAAAAAAATCAAAGTAGAAAAGTCAATCAAGTTGAAGAACTGTTTAGGAAAATAGGTCAAGATTTTCGTCAGTCTGCTGCCGCAAATTGGTCTCAATATACTTAGATATGTCGCCATCAAAGGCATCGCTACTTGTATCAGCTGCCAGTGCAAAGAGATCATCTTCATCTGACTTTGGCTTAGGCTTCGGTTTAGGTTTGAGAGCAGGTTTAGACGCTGGTTTAGGCTTGGTTTGAGGCTTGGGAGCTAGTTGTGGCTTAGACTGAGGCTTGGGTTTCAAGGCTGGCTTAGGCTTCGTCTTCGGCTTCACTTTTTCAGCCAAATGAGCTTCAAATTCAGCAGTGTCTTCAACCCTAGAAACAGCACTAAAAACAAGTTAAAAAATCTACGTTATAAGTAGGACTTTAGCAGATCAGAATGATCTTCAACTTCAAACGAGGACTTGCCCTGTACTGCATCAACATTATCAGCAGCATTGCTGCTTTCGTCATCAAATAGAGCCGGTTTATCAGAATCAAAGAGGCCCCCCACTAAAACAGAAACTGCATTAACTCTAAATGTAACTATCTGCGCACTGCTAACCGCTATAGCCACCCTTTGGCTGAGGCAAATTAGCAAATAACTCGTCTTCTTCATCGTCTTTGGCCTCGTCATCCTGAGTCACTTTTCTGACTATCAATGGACTATCTACCTCTTTCTTTTCCTCTACTATTTCCCCAGGCTTATCGTCGACCTTATTACCATCTCCCTTGCCCCCAAACAGTTCCTCATCTTCTTTGTTCGTCTCATCCCATTTCTCCACTTGAGCTGACTTGGCGCTCTTCTTCTTTTTCGCCTCTTCCAACCGTTGTCGATCCTTAAAAATCTCCTCCTCTTCGTCCTCGTCGATTTCTTCGTCTTTCTTCTTTTTCGCCTTATCCGCCTCTCTCTTTTTCTTCTGCTTCAATTTTCGAAACACTTCGATCCTCTTGTGCGAACTGACGCCGAGAAAATCGAGCAGACTATTACTGCTGCTCATTTTCGCGTGCATGGCGACTTTTTTCACCATCGAATCGAATGAAACGAGCCGATCTTCGAGCGCATCGCCTGTCAGCAAAATATTCGGTATCTTCGGCGGAAGCGAAGGAAACGGAACAAGCGGAAATTCCTTCGTCAGATCCGTTTGAAGCTTTTCGAAGTCCGTATAGCGTCTTTCCACCTGCATTCGAAAGTGAGAAGTTCGAGAAAGGGGCCCCCTTTCCCTTTTTACCGAGAATTGCACGACGTCGGCGTCTGATTGGGTGTCCGACTTGAAATAGGGAAGATTCGTGACGACGATTACCTTGTACATCACCGTTCCCGTGCCCAGCATGCCACGCTTGTCAACGAACTCCGGAATGAGCATGTCGAGACCGCTGTGCTTGTTTTTCAGCTCGCTTTAGAGCCGAAAGGACATCGTTCGAATAGGTTTGAGTGCAAATGTCTGGTTCGTTTACCGTTTCGTCTTCTGAGCTTTCATGGCGAGAGAAGGGCTCAGCCGGAAGTCACGGGACTGAGCTGAGTATTTACACATACTGTAGTCATTTTTCGTTTCAACGGGTCTCACTCTTTATGCATAAGAGAAGAGATAGCGCGATTTTGTGAGCCTATTTATTATAAAAAATTGATTTTCAGCTATTTTGGTTTCGGTGCTTCTCTTGAAATGCCTCTCTGTCGTTGAGATACCTTTTCTTGCACTCTTCAAACAAAGCAGGATCCTGGAAACTGATGCATATACATGCATAAAATTAATTAAAAAAATACGAGCCCCTTCCCCTCTGCACAAACTTGGTCACGAGGCAATTTTTCATGTCCTTGTTCTCCTTTCGACATTTGAAGGCCATTGTTACAGTTCGACCTTTGCAGCACTCTATAAAAGCTACACAGACAGACGAACAATGATTAGCCATAGGCAGTAAACCAGTAGATTCGCGTCGTTTTACCTTGAACATGCTTATCGCAGCGCTTCATTGCTTCCTCTCGCATTATTTTTGGTATAAGGACGTCTTCTTCGACTCGTCGAAGCTTGCCATCAGGCAAAACGACCGACATTCCTACGTATCCTAACGTACGCTATGCAATATTTCAGATCACTTGAAAAAAGGATATGGCTGAATCGATACCACTTCGCACGCTCAGCGTTGGCCAGTGGAAGTATCAATTTATTCACTCGCCAAGCAATAAAACGACAAACGGCTCTGACAAGCCGGTCAAATACGGCGGCGTTTTGGTGCTATCATCCGGCGAAGATGACTGTCTCGAGATCGACGTGTGGCAAGAGGATAAAAAAGAAGACTGCAGCGATCCTCTCGGAACTATCACCGCTTCTAAAATATCAGGCATTGACGTATCACTCTCATCGGAATTTCTGGACACGATGGAACTAAGAGTTCTAATCGAGACAGAGATTCCGATTACCTTTGAAGAGGATGAGCAAAACGTCGCAGATTCAGGCGAATTAGACCACAAACTGGCATTCACCTGCGATGTGACCTACGCTGGACACATTCGCGACGTTTTGCAGAACATCCGCTATACGAAATTCAACGAGGCAATCCAAAACGAAAAAGAGGGAACCAAGGTTGATAAAATCGCTTGGAAAGAAGGTCTCCCCAACTGGGTCTCCTACGTTCCTTCCTCATGGTATAACCGCAATGTGAGACTATGGATCGAGACTCTCTTCGTCGTCTACACACTTCTCTCAGTCGCCTGGGCCGTTTGGCAACTCTATCGAAACGTTCCAGTAATACAAGCTGCACTGGCGCCTCTGGTTGAATTCCTGCGGTATAGACTGGACATAATAGTCCGTTTCCTGGACCACGCTTTCGACTGGTGGACTAATTTATGGATGGACTTCTTCCGACCTTTCGCTGTTCTCTACACGGCGACAATCGTGCCTGTAGGCGCGCTATTCGCGCCCGTAGCTCGACTCCTTCCCTCCTTGCCCATACAATCAATCAAGATATTTATGCAGAACGTTATTCGGCCTGTATCGGCTCTTTTGCGTAGGGTACCGTGGCTTTCGATGTGGGTACTTGCGAAGAGATTTGCGTACGCCGTTTGGACGCCTCTCGCCAAATTGGGTCATTATCTGAGACGCTTTCAGGTCGCGCTTACCGGTTTCGATCCGCAAGTCGCTCGGCTCCAATACGCGCGTATGTTACTCGTGAACGGATTCAAGACGATTGGAACGGGAACGGCGGTTTTGGCGAAGAGGGCGTACACCACGACGAAGAATCGAAAAGGACGAAAACGCGAGTTGGAGAAACGGTCGAGTGACAAAACAAAGGAGGAGTGACAAAACGTCTATTTTTCTTCAAGTGCAGCTGTAGCTAAGCTTAATCCTCTAAACACTACTGGTATAGACATAGATACGTAAAAGGGATATGGAATTTCATCCCATTCCTTTAGTCATCCTCCTCCTCTCTCTTTCCTCCAAACTTCCCCGATACCCACGTTCGAAACGAGCCAACTACTCCGTCCCCGTGCACCGGGGTCGACGGCGGCGACGACTCCGACGTCTCGTCGTTATTCACTCGAGAACGACCTAGCAACGCTACTTAGGAACGAGTTCTGCGTCTGCGCGCAAGGAAATAGAGGCCATATGGAGACGTGCTTACTGGGATGAGTCCGGCAGTACTCGTACGCCGTATAGACGGCGCTGACTGGAACCGACGCCATCGCAGGGGGAACGAGTAATGGTAATCAGTTCGCGCGTTCTCATAATATGTATTTTCTCGTCTCCGCCCTCCCCCCTATTACGTCACTACTACTTCTCAGTCAATTTCTTCGTCTTTGGGATTGTCGTGCTGCTCGAAACCCTCCTGGAGATGAGTCAGAAACCCAATCATGTCTATAAGCGAACAAATGATGAGCACTCTAAGCATTCATCTCGTTTTTTTCACCTCCTATTGAAGCGGATTGAGTCGCAGACTCCGGAAGACCGAACTGGGCCACCAACGGCGCCAATTGGCCAGTCTCAAACGCAGAAGAAAACACTCTAACCGCCTAATGACCAACATAAACAAATGCCTAATAGGTTCCCCCATGCGTTCGATGCGTGCCTGTTGAAATTGAGGAGAGCTGAGGTCCTCAGCTGACGCCTCTTGGCTCTCAATGAGACCTTCGGGCTGCAAAGATCTCACGCGCTCATACGTCACTTGGTCTTGGAGAAGAGGCACGGTCGTTTCCGACGAGAGAATGTGAGCGATTTCAGGCTGAATTTCGTCTCGTCCAGCCCTCTCTATAGAAAACTTGAGATTTATTATATAATTTCTAATAACTTACGCATGTTTTCTAATAGGGTTTTCATGTCGGGTAGCTGTAAGGGAGCGTCTGTTGCTGTGGCTTCGTTTTCTTCCGATGGTTTGGCTTCTTCGACTTTGGCTGGGGTGGAATCGCTTGCTATCATTGGTTCGACGTCTTCTTCCGGGTCTTCGGGGTCATCCCGTTCTTCCTCGTCTCCCTGACCACTAAAGAATGTGCGATTAAAATTATTAGATAATTTTAATTCTTTGGATACCTTTCGAGTAAGCCTCTTGATGGTTCGGTGACGTCAGAATGGGCAGCTGAATCTGATGGGTGATGACCACCTGAAAAACCTATTTAATTATTTAAAGTAAATTTTTTATTAAAAAAGTGTATCTAATTTGAATCTACTACCAAAAAGTTGCATCAACTGTTGACGATCCATTCCGTTCATTAGACCGGCCAGTTGATTCTCCCCTTTATAAGATTCATTTGTTTATTTATTAGGTCACGTGTTAATTTTCTATACCCAAATGACTGGCCAAACCAGGAGGCAATTGATCGAAGGGCATTCGACTGTCCCCTCCACCGGACATTGCAACTTCCGGGTTATTGATAGCGTCGTTGATTTTTCGGCTATACAGATCATCTTTATCTGTCTTTGGTTCCTATGGGGAGACATACGGGGTACGACGTCATAGTCCCTTATTTCTCGCTTACCTGAAGCCAAAAGAAGAGTCTCCGATTCGACGTTTTGAATTTGAGCACGTAGACACGTCCCGTTTTGCATTGATCGATTCGTTTGAACTCGGCGTCGTCGGGAAAAATGTATAAATCCTACGAAGATGATCACGTGACGGTAGGCAGTGGTGCGTGCTCCGACTGTATCGACGATTTACGTCTTCTTGACGGCCCGTTGTCCTGTCTTTCCAACAGAAGTGAATGAATCCTTCGTTCGGTGCGCGCCAAACGAAGACTTGGCCTTTGCGCGTGTCTGCCGTAAGTGTGCGGTTTTTCAGCGTCATCTTTCCCGCTCGAAACTCGACGTAGTGTCGCGATGCGGCGCCAGATCCGCGCGAGGACGCAAACAAAGCCATTCGCTCGCAATGCTGTGAACAAAGTGCGCTAACTCGGCAACTCCGCGCAGTGACGTAACCAAGTGACGTAATTGTGACACGTGATTTCAATCTACGCAACCATTGGTTCCCGCGTTTTTTCCTCTAAACCGGCTCAAATTTTCGCCCGCTTTCGTCGAGCCTTTTTCGTCCTATTTCGACGTTTTTCGTGCTACGTTGCCTACAAAACTCGCTCACCGCCGTTTCCCCGACCCCAATCAAGTGTAGACCGGCTTTGATTCTGTGAGCCATTAGAACGAGAACGTCGTGTCTTTTACTATACGCGGGACTACTGCAGTACAAACAGGGTATTGTCTACAACTTGAATAAACTAAAGTCACTAAAGTCATCGGCTATCGTCGGCGTGTCTCGCCAATCGCTCCTGTGACCACTTCCTTCAGATAGTAAGAATCCAAAAATATATCTGGCGCTCCCAGTGGCGCCGGATACGGATAGAACAACTTGGACGACGAAAAAGTGAACCCCTCTTGACCATAGTTAGTGCAAGAATAAGAATTTAGGTTTGATGCAGCAATCCACCCATTTTGAATTCGTTCGTGGACGTTGACGTCTAGGCCTTTCAGAGAATCGGGATTTCCTGGAACGTATTGACCAATTCCAACGACGACGATGTATTGGAGATACGGATCGCGCATATAATCGCCCAGTTTATTAGGGCTGACAGGATTCGTATCGCATATCTCTACGACTAGTGAGGCCCGTACGTTTTCAGGCGGAACGCCACGTGGGAGGCGGGGACCGCCAGCGAAATCGGCAAAGTAAGAAATTGGACCGGGATACGAGAATGGGCTTTCTGTTTCGCACCAGAAGCCGGACGGAAATAGCTCGAGAAGTCGACCGAAAAGGCTGCCGAAAACCTGGCACGCTCGTTGATGCGGTCGTTTCGCTGGCATCGCCGAAATGACGTATTCTCCCGCTGAACTTCGTTCGACTTTGATTTGCGCGTCGGAAAGCGCCTCGACGAGCTTCCAGAAGACTGATTCGTCCTCTTCTTCGATTGCGCGTGCTAAGCCAGAAGGGAAAGGCGTTTCTTCCTCTTCTGCAGAAAAGACGAATGGCTTTTGGTCTTTTCCAACAGCGACGACGATACTCTAAAGGGTAAGAGTGTGCATGACCACGTGTGGAACGACTCAGACGAAAAGAAAGGAACCTTGTTGGATTGATCCAACGCCACGTAAAGAGAGCGTTCGACGACGAGAACAAGTGCTTCGTCGGGAAAATGACTAGATTCCTGCATCGTGCTTCGCTCTGATTTTTCGTCAGACCCTCTCCCGCGCACGCGCTATAATTGTGACACGTGATTTCAATCTACGCAACCATTTGTTCCCGCGTTTTTCCTCGAAACCGGCTCAAAACCGGTCAAACTGCTAAAACGTGCCCCAGCTTGCTCAACGGGCGTGTCCACGATCTGGATTTTGATTGGCTCTCGGCACACCTAACGTCATCAAATCCGGGTTTGCAATTCGCCGAATCCAGTCATTCTCGGCCAAACTTTTCTGCGAGCAGGCTCATGTCTGCCGTGACCGCGTTTTTCGTTCGTCGTCGTCTTCGGGGCGGCCGAGAACGGCCTCTGCCGCGAGGCGGAGCCTTCGACAAGCAACGGGCGGGGATTTCGGCGCCTTCCGGTAAGCGCCAACGGTCGCGCAATTTCATTCACGAAAGTAATCGCGCCTTTTTTCTGCAGAAACTCCCCGCGATTCTTCGCGAAGGATCGCGCCCCGAAGCGACGAAGCCAGCGCGACGCGGTCGCACGCCGGTAAGTCAGCCGCGCCGCCGTTTTCGCCTTCCCGCATGATCGATCGATTTTTTCTCTCAGATCGTTGCGCCTCGGCGCGCGATGGCGTGCCTTGATGGGATCGCTCAGCGCGGCGCCTCCGCTCGCCGGTAAGAACTGAATCCGCGCGACTTCCGTACGTTTTTCCCGCGCGATTGACAAACTCGTTTTTTTAGAAAAGCGACGGCGATCCCCCGTCAAAGCCGAGCAAAACGGCGGATCGTCGCGCCGCGCGACATCGACGAAGGTAACCGAAGCCTACAATTCACACATCTCTATTGTTCTAATGTAATGTGTCATAGATGGAGACACGGAGAAACATCTGTCAACAGCCGACCGACAGCGGGCCGCGCCCACTTGAAAGGTAATGACGTCTAACGAGTTAATTAATTAATCCGTGTGACGTCATTACCTTAGGCTGCAACGACGCGACGATGACGAAAGACGATGACGTAGAGGGACCGCCCACTTTAAAGGTAATGACGTCATATTACTTAAGTAATTGATTAATTAATTATTGCCCGTAGACTGCAGTGACGACGACAAAAAATGATGACGACTACGGCAATGACGACAACGATGGAGGACGGCCATAGCAAAGATGGCCTGACACTACCGACGAGGCAGAAGATCCAGGTTCGTACTTCCCTTGGGCCCCGTGTGGAGTAGGCGCGCTCATAAGGGCGGAGAGCCCTCGTACTGCACCCAAGCGGATTGCACGTTTTGCCACTGTTCCCTCTTCGGGCCAGACGGAACATGTACACTGACAGCGACCTAGGGGGTGGGAGGGAGGGTTTGAAGTGGGGCAGTGGCATCTCAGCAAGAAGCTTGTATTGTGTGCACGTACGAGGGCCTAAACGGGACAACAAAAAGCATAATGTAATGACCATCCTTTGCATCGTGCCGCTTTGCAACTACGATAGACAAAGCATTACGTTCATGCGGGTCCGTCTACCGCCATGCATTAGGGTTAGGGCGGCTGTCAGTAGGTAGGGCGGTTCCCAAAGTAGATATAGGTTGTAGCTCCTTCCCCAACGTGCTTAGCTGGCAGCCGCCACGTTAGACCATTTCAGTGGATTCTGAGGTAATCTAGGTTGATTTAGAATATAGGATAACTATCTAGGTCAATGGATTTGGAGGTACTTTAGGTTGATTTAGATTGTAGGTTTAATTAATTGAATTTTAGGTCAATGGATTTGGAGGTAATCTAGGTTGATTTTTAGAAGATAGGATAACTATTTAGGTCAATGGATTGGGAGGTACTCTAGGTTGATTGTTCTCTAGCTAATCCGTCTTTTAGCGTAATTGTACAGTAGTATTTAATTAAATCACTAGTGTTCTAGCTAATATTTGAATTTTTATTGTGTAGATAGAGGTTTGGGAAAAAAGCCGATGTTTCTATAGCAACTCCCACTCACAAAGAGGTACCGCATTCAGTTTAGCAATGGGATATTTTCTTTATCAGTTTCCCTTTAGCGACAGGGAGAAAGAAAGAGAGAGAGAGAGAGAGAGGAGCAGTCTGTCTGGACTTGGAGGACCTTGGGCTATCTAGCCACTCAATTGCTGAAGAAGAGAAGGTGTGTAATATGTACCTACATGTGTTTGCATTCAGTTGTTGTTTTAGAGGAAGAAACTAGAGAGAAAAAGCCCATTTTTGAAGCATCTTTGGCTTAGCCGGGCAGCTACATCGTCAATGAAGTATTCTATTGCACTAATTCACTTCTTGGTTTACGAAGGGTTGCTATTTTAGATGGAGACAAACAAAGCCCAGTGGGTCATGACGTCAAGTTTCTTCGGCAACTCACTGAAGAAAAAGGTATTTATTTTAGCACGTTGATGTATCTGTGTACCGTAAGATCGTTTGCTTTAGAAGCGAAGAAAGGAAAACGATGGAGCAAGAACTGAGCGAGAGAGCGAGAAGCCCGTCTTTCGTTATTTTACATCGACAATGAAGTAAAGCACTGTGAGAATTAGTACCAGACTGGTATTAATTTTCACACTGCTTTACAGAAGGTAGCATTTTAGAAAAGCCGATGGCCGGGTCATTGCATCAAGTTTCTTTGGCAACTCCTCACTGAAGGAAGAGGTAATTATTTTAACACTTTAATTAATGTATTTTTAAAAAGTTTATTTAGAAACAGAAGGGCGGAAAAATGGTCTCGGAGGTAGAACTATGACTTGGAAAACAGACAACCGAAGAAGGAGGTATTCTTTTCAGCATGATGTAATGTACATCTGTAAGCTTTTTTGTTTTAGAAACAGAGCAAAGGAAGTAAAGCTTGGCTAGAAAACAAGTGGGCACTAAAGGAGGAGGTATTCATTTTGGTAATTTTATGTATATGTACACATTTCTTTCTTTTAGAAACAGAAGAATGAAAAAGAAAAGGCCTTGGAGGTGGAGCATGGGACTATAGTCAACAGACACACTAAAGATAGAGGTACTGTACATTTTCTTCAACATTTTGATATTTATTAGCATTTTTTCTTGGTTTTTAGAAGCAAAAAAGCGAGGAAAGGAGTACTAGTCTTTGTTATTTGGAGTTTGGTCTTGGAAAACGAGTGGACAAGAAAGAGGTATTTATTTGGGCATATTGATGTACATTTTTTGAGCATTCTTTGTTCTAACAGAGGAGAAAAGATGAAGATGAAGATTGCATGCAAATTGAGACTGTATTTTTGCATGCAGGGATGGGAAAATGAATGGGAGAGGGTGGGGAAATAAAAGCGAGGGAAGAGGGTGGGGAAATAAAGAAGGGGAAGGGGGACTCTGCATTTATCATGTGCCAGTTTATGCTCGCGTTATCACTCTTCATCCTTTTCATTTGCCATTGTGTGCCAGTGCATGCCTACGTTATAACTCCATCTTCCTTTCCATTGTTTCCGTGTAGGGTTTTTTTTTTTCAGGGCTCACGTTATCAGATAATTCCATCAGCAGAATGTCTCCTCCTGTCTTTCAGCTTTCATTTTCATTTGCGCACGTTAGCTTTTTCTAAAATGAAATCAACACCCATTCTCTCGTCAAGTCCTCTCTTCTCAGTGTTCATGTTTTTCAATAGGAACGAACACTTATGTGTAATGGCATCGTTTCACGTCTAGGAGATACCGGGTATCATCATCAAAAATTTTAGGTCTCGTTGCAAGAGCCGTGTCATCGACGATAAAGATCTACTTTGATGAAAACAAGGCACAAACAAAGATACGAAACTTCGGCAGGAATTTTTTATCAGTCTTTTGCATGATGTTGGTTTGGATTTTGGATTTCTAACAATTGATTGAAACGTCAATTCTCCCGTACAATCCCCTACAATTAGCCGAGACAAAAGAAGGATTTTTAGTAAACATACAGTGTATTTTACGCACTATATGTTCACAAACACGAAGGAGGAAGTTTCTTTTCATAGCAACGTCCCAGTTAACTGAGGCGGGTCCTGAGTTCCTCAAGTATTTCCGTGCTCAGATTTCCAAGCCCCCCACGAAAATGCACTGTTTTGTAATTCTGTACAACAAGATCCAACAACGTTTTTCTGAGATAAGAGAGCTCGTAGGTCTCAGCCAAAGACAGATACTCCAAAGCTTTTTCGCCAGAAAAGTTTTCTACAATCAAATTCGAACAGACTCTTTTAAGATCACCGAAATTATAGTTATGAGCCAAAGACAGACACTCCAAGGCGTCTTCTACTGACATTCTTTTGGCGAGAAACAGCAGACTGTGATAACAAAGACTATGTATCAAAAAACGGTCCGCCAAGACGTAAATATCCAACACGTGATCACAATAGTCATCAAAATCTAAGCTCCCCGTAATAAGAAACGTGATGACAGCGTGGAACGATTCATAGGTAGCATCTTTGATGAGAATTGGTCTTGGACGTTCACCTGATAACAAAAAGTTGAAATATTCGGAGCGAATGCAAAGAATTGATTTAGCTATCACTTCAAGACGCTCTCCTTCAATAATAAAAACGGCGAAATCTTCGGCGGCACACATGTCCTTATTGTTAATCAATTTACTGAGGGCATTTGATAATTTAGTATCCCACAAAGGCTTAGAAAGACGCCCCAAGAAGATTTTATGAACAGAAGAACTCGTTGTGAAATAGAGATATCCTGACTTTTTATCAAAAAATAGATGATGAGGATAATCCTTCGTTTCCGTTTTACACAAAACGCGTTGAACGTTATCCTCTTCTCGACACATACAAATGTCATTCGATCGACCGCAAAAATAGACGTTTCCATCCAAATCCGTAGCAACACCCGAAAGTTTATTAAAACCCCTAATAAAATCCGTTCTCATCGTTGCGACTTTTTGATCTATGATTTTCTTTATGAACTTCTTTTCAATCTTCTGTTCAATCACATACGCACACCCGTCTGTCCCCACAGCCAACTGAGGTGGGTCAAATTCCAATTCATTGTAATCCTGACCCATTTCCTGAAGGGTCTCCACCCCATGAGAAGCAGGAAGCTGCCACCAGAGTGACGCTCTTGCTAACGTTCTAACCTGTTTCTCCTCAACATTAATTTCACGTATTGTACGCCCAAAGTTGGAAGAGACCAAGATGCTTTCATTATCTCTTACCGCTATTCCGCATGGATACTTAAATTGAGCTTCAGTGAGGCATTCACCGTCTTCTTCTTTTCCAATTCCGTTGCCTGCTACTGTGGAGACGATTCCGTTGTTTATCTGGAAAGAACTAAGGTGTTTATGGACGTGTAATGGCTATGGGAAGTTATTTACGCTTCGAATTCGATTGTTTTTCGCGTCTGCGACGAAAAGACGCGAGCCCAAGACGGCGAGACCGATTGGACAGTTGAATCTTGCGAGTCGATTTGAGTATTCGTGATAGCCGGGCGCTCCGGGAACGCCGGCAAACGCGGAAACCTCGTCCGATGTGGGGTCGATGCTCCAAATGCAATGATTTCCTCGATCTGCGACGCAAATCGTGCCGTTCTCCAACACGGCGATTCCCCACAGATCTCGGAACGATTCGTGGGAAAGAACAGTTGAAACGACTTTAGCTAATAGTGCAAAAAGGCTTCAAACGGTCTCGGAAATGAGTACGGTAGGCTTGCTTACGTTCTTGTTCCATTGTGTGTCCCGGATTATCAACTTCAGCATGGTTAGTCATTTCTCGCGCGTTTTCTCGCTAAACAGACCGTCTATCGTTTTCAGAGCCTCTTTCGAAATCAGTACGACAGCGACGTTAGCGTCTGGAGTCCCCAGGCAAGGCGAAAACCCTCTCCATCCCGTATTCCTCAACCGTCGCTTCTCTAGGGCCGTATCCATCAAATCGAGTACGCAATGGAGGCAGTAAAGCAAGTAAGAAATCCATAACTGCAATCCCAAGCCGTTATATCCCCTCGAAAGGGAGCAGCCACTGTGGGATTGAAATCGAAGACACACGCAGTCGTTGTAGCAATCAAGGTGCCTAAAATGCAAGATAAATATGCGGGAGACGCTTAGATATTCTCGTCTGTACAGCGAGCTGCTTCTGAATTATCCGTCTATCAAAAAAAGATTTATCCCATTGATGATCACGTGGGAATATCCATAGCCGGTCTAGCATCCGATGGGCGACTGCTTAGGTATAGAAAAGCTCGCTGATTAATTAAAACTGTTCTTATTATGAAGTCTTAGTAAATTCATGAGGGTCGAGTGTCTCAATGCCAAGTTTGCCTATTCGACACAATTGCCTATATCGCGACTTGTGGCCTCTGTTGGAAGCAGTGAAAAATATTTTTCTTTTCTTTTCTTTTGGGGCCAAACTTTTTTCACTTTTTTAGAACTTCACAATCCGACTATGTTCTATGGGGGAAGACCCTACGGAGTTGGGCTTCTCGTAGCAGGCTATGACGTCAGAAATATTTATCTATTTACTGTATTTGTATTGGGAATATTGTGTACTAGGATACGGGGCCTTATATCTATCAAACGTGTCCTTCAGCGAACTATTATGACTGCAAGGCAATGGCTATTGGGTCTCGATCTCAAGTAAGGAAATAATGAGATATTGTATTGGTTCGTCTCTATGGAGTTCTTTAGTCTGGACGAACTTACTTGGAGAGGCATCTTGGCGCGTTTTCTGAGGGTATATATAATATTAGTGTCATTGATTTATTTGAAATGATTTTTTCAGCCTCTTTGGAGGAACTCATTGTTCATGGTTTGAGGGCTTTGAATGAGACTCTACCAAGTGAATCGGAGCTGTCCAATAAAGTTAGTTCACTTGCTACATGACTGACCTTTGTTATTTTACATAATTTCGCAGAATTGCTCTATTGGAATAGTTGGAAAAGATCAGCCGTTCAAGATTTTGGAAGATGACGATGTAGCGCCTTATGTAAGTCCTTTAGCCAATGAACAGCAAGGAAGGTCTGATTTTTTTCTTATAGCTTGATCAAATGAAAAAAGACATTGCTGATCAAGCTGCAGCTCAAGAGGAAGAAGCAATGGTAAGAAAAAAGCGAGATGGTTTGAAAATTATAAATTAGTATTTATCCTAGGTGGCTGATGAAGGAGAACCTCAGGTAAGGCAATTTTAGCTATTTTTTCTTGACTATTGGTTTCTACAGGGTGGCGATGGAGAGCCAATGGCATAAAACTAAAAATTGAGTGTAGTTTGTGTGGTCACTTGGAACGCTGTAATGGATAGATAGCCTCCCATTAATACTTGTTCACGTGACACTCGCTTTGCCCAATCAGACGCTTCCTTCACAGTTCAAACTTGAGAGTCGCGTTGCTGCACACTTATGGCCGTTTCGAACGGAATGGGAGCGTCGCGGTGAGTCGAATAGTCGTCGCTATGCGCGCGGCAACGAAAATTCACGTCGCGTGCGCCTTTTAGGCAAGATTTGATCTCGGGGATGCGAAAATGCGTCGATGCCGGCCTAAATCGGCTCGATCTCGTCTGGGAAGCGATCGGACTCGTCGAAGAACAGTGCTGCGATCGAACAAAAGTCGTTTTCGAGCACGTTCAGGTACGAAAAGAGTCGAAAAACGACAAAAACGCCGATCGCTCGCACAGAAACTTTTCAACGACATGGTCGACGAAGAAGAACTGCTCAAAACTCGTCTCCAAGAGCGCGTAGTCACATTTCGCGGCGAAGCTATGGCTACGCTAGCCGAATTAGGCCTCGAGCCCGATCTGGTAAGAAGAAAAACGAAGAAAAAGAACCCGTCCTCCATTTTTTCGTCGCAGCCGCTCGAAAACTCGCTCGCTCTCGTCGCAATGGAAGAAGCGCTTCGAACGCGACTTGACGCTTTAGATAAGGTCAGCGCGACGACGGCATAAAGCGCAAAAAACGGGAGGGGCCCCTTTTAGGAAACGCTGTGGCTAGAGTCACGGTAAAGTAACTCACCGTAACTGTAACAGGTAGCGCACGGTAACCGAGGGGAAGAAATCGTTTAGCGCACTATAGAGATTGGACCTAACCTAGAGAGCTTAAAAAGCGTTTTTTTCATGTACCTAACCCAACCCTAACCCTAAACCTTACTGGTATCGGTGGCGGCCCCGCTCCGGGCTTAACCGCCCCAATGAGCATAGGTCGCAGAGGGGGGCTTCGCCCCCCTGGAACCACCATGCTACGGGCGGTTAAGCCACAGTCGCGGGTGATCGTATATCGCCGTTTAGGTACAGAGAAAAAAAAGAAAGAAGAAAAAAAAAAAAGAAAAAAACGATCACGCTTCGGGATTCGAACCCACGACCCGTCACGTGCCCCGTGGTTCATGCATCCCCAGCGCCCTGCTCAGCACCCCCCCCTGCCCGTTGAGCTACCGCGACCACCTTGCGTAGGAGGTGATATCACATGCTCTTAACTACAAAATTACCGTGACTCCAAGCCGTGAGACTTGAGTCACGGTACCGTGACTCTAGACACAGCGTTTAGGAAAAAACGGCACGCCTACGCACTCTCGTTCGACTTCGCGAACAGGAAGAGTCTCTCGTCGAAGCGCTGGGAATGGAAGAGTTGAACGGGCGAACGGATTCACCTGTCGGCGTGCCGTCGAAAGATTTTTTGCAGAAACTTCGCGAACGCGTCGAGAATCTTGATGAGGAAAAAGTCGGTGACGTCACAAGTTGAGGATGAAATTATTGATTTATTGATTTTAGACTCGTCGATTGCAAATGTACGTTAGCATTCAAGAGTCCGTTCTTCATTTGATGAAGGAATTGGAACGAGAACCTCAAAGCGATTTCGAAGAATCGATTGCCGGAAATCAACCGGAATCGTTTCTACTTTCAAACGACAACATCAAAAAAGCCGACGAATTATGTCAAGACGTATAATCTAGAAAGACATAATAAATATATATTTCTTATTATATATTTTGTTTTAGTTGAAGAAGGAGTTTGATAGTCTCGAGATGACTGCAATGTCTTTAAGAAATCAAGTCGAATTGATGTGGAATCGTCTCAACGTGCCACAGGAGGATCGCGACAAGTTTGCTCAAGACTATCCCGGATGCAAACCGGCAATAATCAAAAGAGTACGTATTTATTTTATTTAGAAATAATTATTTTGAATTAATTTTTATTAGTGGAGAGTTGAACTGGAAGTCTTGGAGGAATTGAAGAAACAGAATATGAAGGAATTCATTATAGCCATAAAGTATTAGAATATTATTTTATAGGATAAATAATCACGTGAACATTTTTAGAAATGAATTGGAGAAATGGTGGGACACGTGTATGTTTGGACCGGAACAGAGACGAGAAGATAGCCCGGATGTACCAGACGGTTAGCCAATTAAAATACTTATTTAATTTAATTTGATAGTGATTTTTTAGATGAGTTTACGGATCGAGTTCTTGAAGCTTATGAGGACAAAGTCGAGAGTCTTCGAATTTATTACGAGGAGCATGCGCAGATTTATCAGAAAATTGAAAAACGGACGAAAATGTGGGAAAACTATCTCAGACTCGAGGCAAAAATAAATAATAAATAAATATCGAATTTTTAATATTGATTTCTAGGCTAAAACGAATGATCCTAGTAGATATAAAAATCGTGGTGGACAGCTTTTGAAAGAGGGAAAGGAGAGAACTCTTCTCAAAAAAGAACTTCCAAAAGTCCCGTCTCGCATATAGAAACATAATCTTATTTAATTATTTATTAGGTTGAGAGGGATTTGAAGGGTTTGTTGACGGATTGGCAGACGGTGAATCAAAAATATTTCATTGTGAATGACGTCCCGTATTTGGACGTCCTGGACGCCGATTGGTCGGAATTCAAATCTCACAAAGAACAGGAAAAACTTGCGAGAGTAAATCCGCCGAAGGAAAAACGACGTCCCGTGAAAAATTCGCGAATTTTTCAGCAGAAAACGCGCGCCGCTCAAATCGCGGAAGACGTCACATACGGGAGCAAAACTCCCGTCAAACGAAAGGGACTGGCAACTCCATCATCGGCGGCAATAACATCGGCAAAAAAACCAAAATTGGTAACGAATTAGACGTCGAAAATAATCCAAATCCGGGACCGTTTAATTAACGTTTATATTTATGAGAGTTGAGTTGAATGCCAATGCGATTTATTTATTTATTTAGTTCAATACGCCGGTTTCTGCGAGCCGGTTTGTTCATTCTAGTCTAAGATCGCCTAGAGTGACGCCGGGAGTTGTAACGCGTTCCGGAATTATAACGCGTTCAAAATCGAAATTGGCAAAGGTTCAAAAAATTATTTTATTGATAATTGTGCTCTTTTTAATTAATTGATTAATTAATTGCTAAATTTTGCCTTGTTTCGACTCGTGCAAAATTTTTTGATTTAAAATTGGGGTTTTTTCTTGTTAGACTCCCGGAAAGGGGGATGTTGCCGCTCCCTTATCGCGTCGTCGCATACTGGGGGCCCACAATGACACGATTATCATTTCCAAGGGGGATCGCGACGTTTCTGTGGCATCTACTGGCTCCTATGGCGCGTTTGAGGTAGGTAAAGGGATCCTCTCAGCTTGAAAATTCACTAGGGACCCTTGTTTATTATTAGCGCGGTTTGAATGCAAAGGATAGGGTTTGTCGAAGTAGTGTTATACCGCAAGATGGGGAGAACTGAAAGCCAAGTTTTTGACACTGTGATGAATAAATAGTATTGATCGTGCTATTGCTATATTTGTACGTAATTAGAATGAATCTCAGAATAAAAATAAGGTGTATTCACGCAAGTAGTGGACTCCTATAAAGGGTAAGGCTACTATATTCAAGGCTGGTTTTTAATAGAACCCCGCTAGGTGCACGTTTAAAAAAGTAGAGAGCTCTCTGTTCGCGCCATGAGATTCATCCGGGAAGGCGGCAACCGGAGCTGCGTGAAAATGGCTCGAACCGGTCGTTTTGTGGGCTGTTTCGTCGGTTCGGTGATTGGAGATGCTCTCGGCGCTCATTTCGAGGGATCGTGGGAAACTCCGACTCTCGATGTCGTGCAGAAACACACAAGACACTATCTCGAGCGGAGGCACCCCCAACTGCCCTATACCGATGACACAGCCATGGCTAAGGTCGTTGCTGAGTCCTTGATTCGCTGCAAGGACTTCGACGCTTCGGATATGGCACGAAGGTTTGTTTTGGCTGGTAGGCGTGGCTTAAATAATCGAGTTCTCGCGTAGATTTTGTGACGAGTATTACGGGGATAAGGGTAGGGGATACGGTTTTAATGTAGTTACTGTGTTCGAACGGTGGAAATTGGGGTCCGCTGAGGAGCGGCCTTTCGAGCCGGCAAAGTTGCAGTTCGGGGGAGAAGGATCCGAGGGAAATGGAGCTGCAATGCGAATCGCTCCCATTGCAATCTTCGCTTATAACGACTGGAAAAAAGCAGCAGAGGTAAAGGGAGAGATAACTGCACATAAATACGCAAATCTAAGGTGTAGATTGCTTCGGGATGCGCGCGGTTGACTCACTCGCATCCTAATGGAATTACTGGTGCATTGCTTCAATGTAGAGCCGTCTTTCAAGCTCTGCATGCTAACCAAGACGAGTCCCAATTCGCCAACGCGTTTATTGATGATTTGAAGAAACACGTTGTGCAAGAAAGCCCCGGTTCTGTCTATGACGAAAAATTAGAGAATGCTCGCAAGCTTCTGCATCAGAATGCCCCGCCAAGTGCTGGTGACGTGGCTGATAATCTTGGCAACGGAGTGCGCGCTAAGAATTCCGTTGTCACGGCAATCTACGCGTTTCTTCACGCCTGCAAGTGGAGTATGAATTTTCGAGATATGATCGAGTTTGCGATATCAATAGGCGGCGATACGGACACGATAGCGTGTATGGCCGGCGCAATTGGTGGCGGTTTCTGGGGCATTGAAAAAATTCCGAAAATGTGGCAAGAGAATGTCGAAGCGGTGGATATTGTGTCTGAAATGGCGGAGCAGCTAAGTGACATGCGTAGCACGTGACATTTTAATTAGAACCCTGATGTTGTAATCAGAGATTAATTAACTTAATCTCTGATGTAATATTGCACACGGGCACGATGCTGCAGAAGTCCCGTATATAGTAAAAGATGGCTGTCGAGACACGATGCTCGTGCGAAACAGACGTTCTCGTCCTAATGGCTCACAGGAGTGTAATCAAAGCCGGTCTACACTTGATTGGGGTCGGGGAAACGACGGTGAGCGAGTTTCGTAGGCAACGTAGCGCGAAAAACGTCGAAATAGGACGAAAAAAGGCTCGACGAACTGCCGGAGGGATGGAACTCGTCGTCAGATGACGTTTACGTGTTGAAATACGAAGAAAGCGGGCGAAAATATCTGATGAAAAGCCTCAAAATGGGGCGACAACTTTTGGTTCATTTTCTCGTGAGAAACCCCCCTTTTTCCCCTTAAAAACTATAGTTGGAGATTACGTAGAGACTTGGAAGTGAGGAAATCTATCACTTCGGTCTAAATATCGATGATTTTGTACAAGGAACCGAATATTCGAATCCATACGGGTATTTCTAAATCTTTTTCCTAAACGAGTGTCACGTGGTTATCTAGCTGCATGACGAATATGGATAAATTGGAGGAAATCCTTGAGAAAGAATTTCTGAGAAAAATTTTTCCTAAACAAGAAAAATTTCAATATGCTACAAGACAAGATCGTCGTCAGCAAGTTGATATTCCTAACCCAGATCCTTTGAGAATGGGTCGTCCTCCCCACAACCCTCCCGGATTAATGTAAGTGGATAAATCGTATACGGGGTCTATTTTCGTTGACTTGGAGATGTTTTAGGGAACCGAGTCCCTTTGGGTTTGGAGACTCTGACAGAATGCCACCATTTCCTAGTCTAGGGTCATTAGATATTGAATAATAGTTATTTCTCCTGATAGTCTATTGCTATAGGGGTGGAATGGGTGGCATGGTTATGGATCCGTTCAGAAGAGGCGGAGGGGGGAGACTTGGGCCAAGTTTCACGGGGGATCCACGGTTGCCAAGGTGAGAGGGACCCCACTTTATAGAAAGTGACACTTCCTTGAAATCGGAGTCTCCTAGAGGCGCGGTACCCCCTGGAGCGCGTTTTGATCCGTTTGGACCGCCTTTGGGAGGCGGGGGAGGCGGAGGTGAAAGACCAGAGTACGTACATCCGTGTATCCATGACAATACATACGGGAATTTTTTGATAATAGAATTGACTACGATCATCTTCCGCCGCCCGGATTCGACGACATGTACATGTGATGGACTACTGGACTACTAGACCTTGCGAGAATGATATTCGTTTATTAGACAAAAAATTTTTTGGGTGTTTAGGGAAGAAAATCAACATTGATGCAATGAGATTTCCAAGTCAATAATAACTTATTTATTCTATGCACAGAGTGAAGCTACTATCGAGACAAGTGAGTCTGTCATTCATTGGATCGTACACTTCCCTTTTTTCTTTCTCCGAGGCCGGTAAGTAGACAAAAATGACAGTTGCTTGGCATTTATAGCTCCACGTCGCTTTCTAAAACGATAAATAAATTAAATCTAAATTAATAATTTATATATTGTTGCTTACTTTCTTATAAATTCTACTGCGTCTTCGTAGGCCATTCCTGCCTCCATTAGAGCAATTGCCACAAGGACTGGAGCTCTGTCACGTGGTGGCATTAAATAATGATTATGTATAATTAATGAATTAATGAAATTACCTTCCCAATCCGGCAACGCAATGAACGGCAACACATTTGCCTGGTTTATCTCTAAACCACGTGTCGATAAGATCCAGCCAATCATCGATCACCTTTTTCGGAGGTCCCTCTCCATCATCATAGGCCCAATCCTATAGAGAAAATTAATAATTAATCACGTGAGAAAATCAATGTTATAGTGTTACCTGAACGGATATTCCGTTTTCGATAAGTTTTTCTGTATCGTAGGTGGGCTCGCATACGCGCACAAGTGTTTTCACGTTGTGCTTGTTTAGTTGCTACGTGAAATAACTTAGCGCGCGCACCATATTGCCTCTTTTCCGCTCACCTCTACATAAATTGATAAGTTCGATGCCTGGGGACGATCGGTGATAAGAAAGCGCATCGACTGATAATCGATGAACGTCGGGGCCCCCAATTGGGCACCGCCAGCGCCCCCGTTGCCTCGAGCGGAGAATCGAGCGGGATGAGGACCTCGATCGTTGTTCTCCGAGTGCTTCATTTCGCGGGCGAAGTCGCGCGTTGTAGCGAATGGGGATAAAACCGGTTTGAGGTTTTTTTCCTAGGCGTGTCCTTCTTTTTAGACGTGTTGCGATGGGCAGAAGCGAAGGCAGGCTACGTCGACTACTCCCATAGGATGATAAGCGCGAATTGATGGTTTCTGCGACGGTTAAAAAGCCAGATTAGAACGGAAACGGGAAGAGACAGGCGCTAGGCGCCGGTCTCGTTCCCGAGGCGACGCGAGGAAGCGATTTCGTCTTTTATGGGTAACGCAGCGGAAAGAGGGGATCTTTACCTCGATGACGCGGTCCCTACTCATCGGCGAGAGGAGAATGGGAGAATGATTGTGACACGAGGTCGTAATAGGACGGCGTACACATGCGCAGACGTGCGCGAGCGAAAACCCCGCAAACTGGTTTGCACGTAAAGCGACGCGCGCTACGGGTTCGCGCGACTGGTTTAGCAGGTCACAAAGCCCGGATTAAGCCACGTTGGATTTCCTCGATGTCGCCTGGAAGCGTCCTAGTAGTTTTTCTTGCGTCTTTTGTCGCTTCGACGACGTCAGCAGGTGGAATATGTTCGCGCGAAACGATGACGTTTCCATTTCGCACGTTTTTTGCCGTTAGGATTCCAGTACGTAACGTGCGGATCCGTTCTCAAGCTCTTACACATACAGACGAATTCTCGTCTTCATTCGCACGAAGTTCGCTACGGATCGGGCAGCGGACAACAGGTAAAAAAGGGAAAACAAAGCGATCGCCATCTGGAAGGGGAGGCGAGGGGCGTGGCCTTATCACACTCGTTTCCGCTCTTTAAATATACGACGTGACACGTCTGTCGTTTTTATTACAGTCTGTAACGGGCGTATCGCAGTCGGACGACGCGAATAGTTATTGGGTGGTGAAAGGAACCGAAGATAAACCGTGTCGGCGAGGGTACGGGCTACCGGCGAAACCCGGATCAATTTCTCTCATTGAGCGAGTTCTTTCCCCCTTAGAAATCCCATAAAATGCGGAGCGACGATTCGTTTGAATCATTTAAGCACGCGATTAAATCTTCACAGTCACCTATTTCAGTCGCCGCTAAGCAATCACCAGGAAGTGAGCGCTTTCGGCGAAAACGGCGTCGGAGATACGGGTAACGCCCGCGGGCGTGGCTAATTCGATCGTAATCGGGCGCTACGCGATAGGTGACTATTGGACGCTTGAATGCGACGACGAATATTGGGAAAGAGACGAAGCAATCATAATGAAGCACAAGGATACGGGAATGTGGGTTAATTGAATATTTTAACACGTTGCTATGGAAACACTTCCGTTGTAGGTTTCTCTCAGCAACAGGGCACACATACGGGAGACCAATTCACGGTCAAAGAGAAATTGTAGCTGTTTCTGATAGTGGCTATGCAAGCCAATGGAAAGCAATGGTAATTGATATAAATGTAGGCGGTGGGGTTTTCTATACGTAATCATCATCATCATAGGAAGGGGTTTATGTGAAACCATCGGAAGAAAAATGATTGGTTGATTAGATAATGCAGAGGTAGCCTATTTGATATGAATTGAGTTGGCCAATAAATGTGCAAACGAGTTGTTACAATGAGCCAATTCTATCTACTAGTGTCTTTTGCTGGTCTTTTTGAAGTAAGGGTCATACATTGCCAACTAGAAAAATATTCATTTTTTGATATTCATTTTTTATTAATTTCTTTACCTGTCCTCTTAGTAGTTCCGCGTCTTCGCGAAGCGTTTTTCTCTCGCCAGTCAGTTTCTGGACTTGACTGTGAAGTTGCCTGTTCTTTTGCTGTAGTTCCTTTTTCTCCGCTCTCTCTCTTTCGAAGTCTTCTTGAAATGTAGCAGACTGCAAAAGAGTCCCGTATTTTCTGAAGACTATTAGCTATGTAAGTTTTTTACTTGATGCCTTTGCATTTCTGCCTCTTGTCTGTATTCTCTAATTTCTCTGCCAAGTCTTTCGTTTTTTCTTCTCAATTCGTCACATTCCGCTTGCACTTCATCGAATTTGCTACTCAGGTAATTTAATTTCCCATGCATCGTTTCGTTTTGTAATTCTAAAGTGTGCAATTTGCTTCCAGATTGCCGTTGCAGTTCTGCAGTGAGACGCTCGATTTTTTCTCGGTTTTGACGCCTTTCCTCTTTCAGTTTTTCTATAGTACTTTCACTGTCCTTAGTGAATCTTTCGTACTGCTCCTTCCACGATCTGTTCGCTCTGAGAGCCTCTTGCAGCTGCATCACGCCTCCACGTCAAAACGCGGACAAATACCCTTGCACCACCCATTCTTACTCGATTTTCACTGGGTTCAATCATCAGAAAGTCGACCAAGGGCAGTGCAGCCTCTTAGCTACAAGAATAAACACGCTGAAGCGAAAGTGAGTCACACTGACACGTGACCGCTTAGACTGTACTGTACCAGCCAGTTAGTTAATGATTTTATTGAAAAAACAAAAAAGGTTAATCTAATTTTGCTATTGTAGAAATTCAAATGCGTATGCCTAGGGTATAAATTCGCTCTGTACGCCGTCCGCTGCCACGTAAGTAGTGAAAAGTTGTTTATATCTTCGAACCTTAGCAAGTCGAATCCAATTTTACGCAGTCGTCGTAGAGCTGTGTCGAAGAAAACAGACGTTTTATAGGGACTCGGGAATTACCAGTAGGCATGCGCAGTACACTTGTGACGCCACACCGTAAAAACGGAGGTGTCATATCGCTTTTTTCTGTGCTTACTTGTTGCAATTCTTTACGTAGATCTATGATGGATTTCTCCTTTTCCTCGACCATCGCCTCGAGCTTTTGGTAGCGCTGTTTCTTTCTCGCTCGGCAGTCTCTGGCACTCACTCGACTGCGCATCAACTTTGCCTCTTCGTCCATATTCACTGAGCCAGACGGTATTCGCTTTCTTTTAGAGAAAGCAGCAGCGTGCATCGATCCGAATCGATCGAGACACTTACGTCACGTCACGTGTTAATCCTACTCGCGCTAACCATCTCGTGATTCGTCGGATGATTCTTGCGACGACCACTTTTCTCGCGTTTCTCTTCGTTCTCGCGCTCGTGGATGTCGTCAGCTTCTGTCTCGCAATATTTTTCACGTTCTCCGGCATAGCATTTGCCGCGATCTGCCGAAAACGAACCGATTCGGTGAAATCGGCGAGCGCCGCCCTTCTGGAGCTCGGCGAGCGCCTCGTCCAATCGCCGACGCGAGAAAAACTTCAAAGACGACGCCACGCCTTCAAAGATCGCTCCGAACTCCCGAAACGACTCGAAAACGAAGCGAAGCGAACGAACGAATTAATCATCCAGGACTTTGTCGAAAGCTGGTTCACCGACTTGGGCGACGACGCTCGCTTTCCCGCCGAAACGCGTCGCCTTCTAGCGTGCGCTACAAATCAAATCTTCAATTTACTTCGTCAAATTCCGACGAATCATCTCGTGCGCGACGTCCTCCTTCTTTTTTCCGATCACGTGACTCATTTTCAGAAAACCACGCCCTATAAAAATCGATGGGAAGTGTACGCGCAATCTACAAAAATACATCCGGGACTCACGTCAGGATCCCGTTCAAGCGAACAGAATCACATTCGAATTCTCCTCAACATTCTCCTTGAACTCGTTCTCTCGCAAAATGAAGCAGACTGCGTGGGCGGGGCCTTTCTTCTCAATGACGCGCTCGCCTCAAACGCTCTCATCTCTCTCATCGATCACTTTTCCCAACCTCTAAACGTCAATCGAATCGTCGTCGACGTTCTCGAAAAACTCTCGCCCGAACTCAAAGCCGAATTACGTCGTCTCGACGACGAGGAAGTCCCGGATGAAATAAATCACGTGACCACGAAAGAGAACGTCGTCGACGACGACGTTCTTTTCTCTGATAATTATAATGATACCCCGTTGTCTTCCTCGCGTGCCACGCCCACGTCTTTTGACGAGTACGACGAGTCGAGATCCAATTCTGTCGATGACGTTCTCGTGGGCGACGATTCGAATGACTTTTCGCCGGTTATTCACGATATATCGCGCGTCACCGTACCGCCGCCCGATCACGTGCACGATTTTTCCCACATGTTAGCCATTACTCACGTAGAAACAATAGTGCAAGGCGATTTCAAAGTATTCGCGATTAAGGTAGGCGTTGATACTACTACTACAGTAAGCGAATTTTTTATACAAAACAAACCTCCTAGTACTCGGACGCGATTTGGAAGACGAGTGCCGAGGACGGAGACGTAGTTTTGTCGCAATCCGTTTTTCGTCGCTATAGCGAATTCATCAGCTTAGACAAAGCGCTGAAATCGAGCGCCTTTGGCCACCTAGTCAAAAGTAATAATCCGACCCGACTAGATATAATTATAGGAGGTAATCTTGCGTTTTGATTGAAGGGGTCCAGTTGCCGGCTAGAGGTCGTTTTCGCGGTCTTAATCCATTTGCTAAGTCAGACGACGTCTTTTTGAATCAGAGGCGAGTTCACTTGGAAGCCTATTTACACGTAAATGCACGTAGAAAGTCGCGATAGCGTTTTAATTAATCGCGAGTCTCCTCCCCAGATACTTTTGTCGAAGCCTCCGGTGAGGAATAGTAATGTACTCAAAGAGTTTCTTGCTTTCGATAAGGATCCGCAAGTGGCGTTTGTCGGGTTGAGGAAGCGGACAAATTCCGTACGTTTGACCAGACTAAAGAGGCGATCTTTACCCGCATTCACCTTAGTTTATTGCCGGTCTCTCCGGCGCTCTCAATAAAGCAAAGATAAATATTAGAGAAGGTGAAACGAGTGGAAATAATGACGTAGGAGGAAGTAATACGTTCCCTTAGGCCTTCCCATTATAAAGTCTATGCGCGGCAAAAGTGCGAACGTTCCCGCGGAAAAATCTTCCTATTTGGCTATGCAATACTTTCACGCGTATCTCCTATCGAAATCGTGGCTTCACGAAGCGGCGGCGACTCCCATTCCGCGACTCACAGATCAACTAATTCATAATCTCAAATCTCACAAAGGCACGCGTGAATTTTTAGTGGTATTTTAATCTTAGACCGTCTTGTAGTTTCCCTACAAGATTCGGCTCTTTGCGATGGAATATTTTCGCTTGGGGCCGAAGCTTTAGACGGGAAAAACGTCTGGCTTCGTCGCCACGGCGTCCAAGATATTTTCCTAAATGTTTTTGGAAGCTTAGTCGATAGGTAAAACGTCGAAAATTAGTTTCGTAAGCGAGTATTTCATCCTAGGCTTATAAATCGAGAGCTACAGGACGTTTTGACCGAAGCTAGATGGATTCATTACTTACGATTACTCAGGGAGTCCCTGTGGCCGGAGGGAAAGCTTCGCGAAGGCGAGGAGGAGGCGAGTGCAGACGAAAAAGCGAAAGCGAAGCAAATGGCTTATAATTATTTACGCGATTTTGTACCTGGTAAAAGAGGGCGGGTCCTAGGGTAGAGTACGTCTTATTGGCGCGTTTTAGTTGTCGTACGATTGGCTATTGGTCCTTCGACGTTTGATGAAGGACTCCGCGGTTTGCTTGAGTCGTTGCAAGATGCTCAAATCAATAGGTAAGCGATTTCGCATAGAGAAAAAGTGAGTATAGATTCGCTTAGGCATTTATTGTATTGCCTTCTCGATTTACTACTTCTACATCTTTTGGTTGCGAATGGAAATAGTCCGGGGATAGTACGATA
This sequence comes from Oscarella lobularis, assembly GCF_947507565.1. Taxonomy (NCBI): domain Eukaryota; kingdom Metazoa; phylum Porifera; class Homoscleromorpha; order Homosclerophorida; family Oscarellidae; genus Oscarella; species Oscarella lobularis. The sequence goes on along the minus strand of NC_089192.1, from coordinate 204,050 downwards.
GAGAGAAAGGTTAGTCATGTAATTTCTACGCGAAAAAACGTGCGAAAGTTCTAAAGAATAGGCGTTTTTTCGAAAGCGGAGCTAAAGGCGATGGGTCGAGCAAAAGAACCGTTTATTTCTATGAAAATAAAAGGAGAAGCGACAGAAACTCCGAAGACAAATACAGTAAAAAGGCAAGCGAAATTAAACGTAGTCACCCTACAAATCTAGAAATTGCGTTCGCGATTTGTTTCTCTCGCGAAAAACCGGCACCAACAAATCCGGCGTCTCCTTCGCATAGAACTGACTTCGACCCAAATCCTCTCTCTTTTTCTGCGCGAATTTTCGCGTCAAATCGGGACTCGACATGGCATTCGCTCGTCGTCGCACCCCGCGAAACATTTTCGCACTCTGCCGTATCAAATACTGCGACGACAAACGTACGGCTCGCCGTCCCAACCCTTTCCCCGTTCTCGCGTCAATTCTCCGCCTAATAACCTCCGTATCGACGCCTATTTCCGCCTTTCGAACCCTCGCTAAAGCGTCTATGATCCCCTTAAGAACGTCGCCGCCCTGCGACGATCGTAGCGTCGTAAACGTTCGCCGAATGTCGTGCGCGCATTCGATTTGCATGCACTCGCGCCCCGCGTCGCCTAGACCGACGATAATTCGCTCTACGTCCTCTATGGGCAGCTTTTCGAATTCCTTAACGTCTTCCCCGTCGACGTCGCATTTGACGACGTAGAAAGCGATCGCCGTTACCATGAAAACGGCCTCCTCTTCCCCCGCCCCCGCCTCCCCTTGAATTAATAAGAGAGCCCACGTTTGACAGCCCCCAGCTGCCGCCTCGTTTTCCGGGACGAGTCGATCTTGACAATACCTCATAAATGACGTCAGATCTTCCTCTTTTACCATCGTCCACTCCTTATCGACGTCGCTATCGCCCCTTTCGCCTTGCATGACGTCGATGACGTCTTGACGATAGCGATCGCGGAAGAGATTCACGTAGAAACGATTTGCTGAGTTGAGACCGTCCCGTACGACCCCCGCCCACTTTCGCTCGCCTGTGCGCGTGTAATCGCCTTTGAGTGCGTCCGTGCCGGCGTATTGGCGACTGATTGCGTCGCCGTTATTCGCCCACATGTCTTGGAATATCGACGTCCAAGAGGCGGCGAGATTCTCGTCGGGATTTTTAAGCGAGATTTTAAATAGGATTATTTCTAGGACCGCGCGCGCTAGGGCTGATTGGACGACGTTTGTGCGATCGAGACAGTCCATGCAATTGACGCGAAAAACGCCGATTTGACGGGATAGCACGGAATCGGCGTTTTTCCAAAAAAATCGCATTTTTTTCGAAGTCAATTCGAGACTGTCGACGAGAAGCGCGACGTTTTCGTAGTGCATACCCTTGCAGTGTTTGTGGAAGTCGAAGCTAACGCACGCTAGCTTCTCGTTGTCGTACGACTCCGCTTGACGATCGTACGCGCTTCCGACGATTCCCTCGCGACCGCTTTGCTCGACTAAGTTGATCGCGACGACGCGATCGTAGCGCGCGATTAAATCGTCGAAATGACGTCGAAATGCGCTCTGCGATTCGTCCGGGGTCCGATCGAGTTGCGGCGGGGGTCGATAGCGAGTTCCCGGTTGGCTCCAGTAAATCGGTATCGAACCGCGTAGGAGAACGAACGAAAAACGCTGTTTTCCGTATGCAAGTATTTGTTCGGTTTCCACGTGGTTTGCCACGTGGCCCTCTGCGTCGATTCCGCGACGCTTGTAGCGCGTTCCCGCGCGGAAACGAGAGCGTCGCGATATGAGAGCAAGTGAAAAGGGAAGAGGGGAGAGTTTTTTTCGCGGTTGCGGACTCGATTGAGGCGGTTCCGTCAACGGCTGGTTGATTTCAATGTAACCTTGGATTATAGGTAGTAACCATGGCGAGTAGAGTTTCTCCGTTTGGGGGCCCCGTTTCTTTGCCGTTTCGATTAAATCGCCGAGCATGTGATAGTTCCAAAAATATGTCGGATCGGCTTGACGCCAGATGGGCGTGTCGCCTTTTTCCTCATCATTCAAATTTAACGATTTCGTCAAATCGAAATCGTTGGAGAAATAGAATGATTCGGAACCGTTGAACATGCGTAGGAGTTCTTCCTGACATCGTTTCTCAATTTTTTCCTTTTCTTTTGACATTTTTTCGCTTTCGCCTCCCCGCGCTTTTTGATAATCGGCGATCAGTTTTGGATTAGGGACAACGTCGCGCCGTTTCGGCGCGTACGCCCCCAACATGTCGTAATCGCGAAAGGGAAACGGGGATAGCGTTATTAGTGCGATTTTGTCGATGCGATAAACCATGTGCTGGCGTCCCGGATACAGCCCAAGGGGCGTGCACTCACTAACCACGACCAGTTTCTTGTCCGATTGCGGCGTGAGACGAATCGAACCGAGATAGCCGTACACTACGCCCACCATCTGACCTGTTTCTTCGATTGCCGGTCGTACTTCGAGTCGCCCGTCGATTCGACTGCACCAAAGACTCGAATCCCCGCGTTTTAGAATAAACGCGTCCGGCGTCTCGCAGAAATCAATGTCCATGGCGCCTTTGGTGGTCGAAAGACGACGCTGTGACGGCGTGAAGAACAGTCCTCCTTGTGTCCACACGGTTGTTATGATTGTCGGCGCTGTCCCGGATATAGTGAGTACTTGCAATTATGTAAAGTAGAACCTGGCTGGCGGTCATCCATAAAACATTTTATTGGCTGCAATAAATTTAGATACAGATTTATTTAACTAAAAATTGGGGTCAAGGTGTCTGCTCGTACTCTGTCTTGATTGCATGTGATCCTATTTTGGATTTATCACAAATCTTCAGTAATCTTTCAACTGTAGCAACCTCAGGACTTCTCTTTTGCCAATCTTCAATCACCTTTGCTAGCCTGAGGTAATTTTTGTCATAATCCTGACGAAGCTGCTTTTGGTAATCAGTACTAAAGCCCAGGTACAACAGAATAACGTCCCACGCTGATTCACCAACGTGAGCCACCGCCAATTTCAAGCGATCGTTTACCGGAGAAGAGCCATCGGGAAATTTATTGCTGCCGTCAGATTCGGCGGCGGCGGCGGCGCTTGGATCAGAACGGTGAGACTTGAACCAGCGATTTATCCTATTGTATTCTTTTTCGCTCAAGAGGACTTGCTTTTTAAGACTGTATAAGTCTGGCACGCTGGGATCATATTCATCAGTAAGGATGGGCATACTTTTGACGTCAATTTCTGCTTCAGCATTTAGCTGACAGCATAGGTGAAAGGAAAATCCCTTCATCCCCTTATTGCAAACCTCTGTCATCTCCCTATGAAGCTCTCTTCTGATATCGTTGAAGACGTTTGAAGTGTCGTTCAGCGCCGGAATGCGCTTGTCTTTTCCGACGGTCAGAGCAATCCATTTTCCACGATTGTGATAGAGCAGCTCAATTTGTAGGCGAGGTTTGGTTAGGCTGCTCATGAAGACGCAGCAGTGTCGAGAGAGTTGCGGATCTTGTACTGAATCTTTATCTTGATAGAGTCGCAGGTATCGCGTGACGAGACGAAAGAAGAGGTACTCTGGAATGAATTGCAGTGTCGTCGGAATAACGAGCAAAGGAGGCGGAAACGGGCCTTCGTGATCGAAAGTCTTCCATAGTGGATCATCATCGAAAATTTTCGTCAGAATTGAAGGAACGTAGTAGAATTCTGAAGATTCTGAGGCAACGCAATCAGTGATAATGTCGAGCTGCTGGAGGAAATGGATAACGGCATTTCGTTCTTTTTCGTCTTCCCACGGTAGGCCGGCGTTTTTGAAGCGATGCCTCATAAGACTCATTTTCATGATGCCGGTTTCCTTTAGATTTTTGAAAGCTCGTTCAAACTTTCCCAGGGGAGGTCTCGCCGTGACAAACGACGTCAGTGCGTTGATAACCCAAGTTGGATCAGTGAAAACGTAGTCTTTCAAAGACGGAACATCGGGGTAATAGAAGACAACTCCAAGACTAGAAAGAAACTTGAGAGCAGCAAGGACTTCTTGAGGATTTCGAATTCCTATTTGTGGATCGTGGGCGACTGTGATGACGTCTTCTACTTTCGCGATGGCTGTGCCATTGTTCTTCTTCCAATCCATTAGACAAATTTCCAAGTATACCCAAAAAAGAGGCTGTACTCGTTCGTTGCAGAACGAGTCAATTGTCTCTTTAATTTGCTTTATGCCGAGACAGGAGCCGGAGAGTGTGTTGTTTACAAGAAAGATTCGGCCAATAAATTGAGCAAATTCTTTACACTGTTTTTTCTTGCGTGGAATGAAAATGTGTTCAACGATTTTGTTGCCATCAATCAGTGTCTCAAATAAACTTTTTTGATCTTCAAGCCATTCTTTGACTGAGTCGGTATCACTTGGAAATTTCTTTTCGAGCTCATCTATATGTGTCCCAATGACAAGAACAGGCGGAAGATTGACTTCTGCTGCTGAACAAGTGTCATCGTCGTCATCAGACAATTCGTTCAATTCACTCAGGCTGTGAAGATCATGAGCAACGGTGATTGCGCCAAACCAATACAAAAGGAAGTCGCGGTTTTGGCGAACCCAGCCCATTTCTTTGCTTAAATCTCTTTTGCCGCCTTCCTTTGGACGAAAACTGGGTGTGGCTTTGTCCGATAACTTTTTGGATATGTCAGTGACGACGACATAAACGACGGATTTGGAGTCGTTTGGCATTAAAGCAGAGTGAGTAGCTAAATAGACTTCTTGACCACCCAAGTCCGAGATGTTTTTCATATTCAATGTCGCCATCTCGTCGCTCTTTCTCCGCAATTCATCAAAGTAATATTTCCGGCGAGGAGTGGTTATGCTGCTCACGCTGACAGACCTTTGAAGAGGCGTTGGGGGCGGTGTTTGAGGTGAAGAAAAATTGGGAGGAAGACTTGCTTGACGTTGTGGTGGCGATGTAGGTGGCGATGTGGGTGGAGACGGCGTCGGCGGTACCCACAACTCGCTTTTTCTACTCAGGTCATCACCATATATATATATATCTTCATATATATCTTCATATTTGTCATATTCTTCTAGTTCTTCTTCTTCTTTTTTGATTGAGCCCAATGTTTCTGTACTGAAGCATGCCTGCGCAAACATCTTGTCGAGACAGAAAGCTCTGTCTGTTTGAGACCATTCAAGAGCTGTGACATGAGCGGCGCCGTCCGTGCTCGCTTTGTTCTCTTCAAACTTTTCGTTCAGAAGCGAATTGACTAGGCATGACTTCCCAGTACCGTCTTGACCAACGACGATGACATGACAGCGATTCACTTTGACTGCACCACGCTGCAAAGCCGCTTCAAAAATCGCTTCATAACTATCCAAATGGTCAAAAGCATTTTGGATTTCTTTAACATCAACGGAATTACGTTGAAAAGCTGCAAGTACTGCACCAACGGTTTTTCTGGGATTGCTGAGAAGAACGTGATAAAGTCGATTCTCATTGCTGGAAAATGAACATTTGATTTTATCAAACTTTTCAACTGGGAGCATAAGATCACATCCAATGTCTTCCCATTTTTCAGCACCGGCTGCAGCGCAGGCCCTTGCAATCCTGAAATTGTCACCAATTGGCGTGGAAAACGAATTGAGCAGTTTCTGTCCAAACGAAGTAGCCTGTCCTTTGAGAGCCTCTTCTGTACAATATAAGGGTCGTGGCTCTGCCAGTAGCAGCATCTTGTTAGTAATACCGAACTCTTCGCAAAGGATACGATGCATCAAGGATCCTAGGCTAGTGGACTCTTTAGTTTCCCAGGTGGTAATCGCTTTGTACAAGCGGAGCTTGTTGGATGCTGTTGACTGTTCGATCGCTTGTAGATCGCGAGCGGAAACCAACAGGCCTCCTAATTCTTTCCATCGATACTGACCGACTTCAATCACAGCCGCAGTAGGCATATACCTATCGTCCTCATCCTCTGGTGCTAGACTAATAACTGGTGATATATGACAACACAGGGGGTGTCTGGCTGTCGAGCTTGTCGACATGACTAAACTCGGCTCAGAAGTCCCTGGATGATTCTCATCATCCCGGATATTTTGCGTTTCTTCCTTCGCAGGGTTCTTCCTTTCTCGAGAACGGGGTTCAAGTTCGAGCCTAATAAATGAAAGTCGCTAGTGGTCAATCTGTTGAAATTTGGCTTGTTCATTCATTAGTCTCTTTGCTCAAAAAGGCTGGGCTCTCTAATTGTTTCCGAAGCGGGATCGCGAGTACTTTCAATTATGTGAAGTAGAACACGGCTGTTGCAGTCACCATAAAATCAAATTTAGCTGAGGGCGGAGGGCTGAGGTGGAATTCAGGGGTCCCGGATTATAAGCTGCACACCGTCTCGCTCAGCTCTCTAGATTGAGGATTCCACAGGTCATGTCTCACTACCACGTTTCATCTTTGCTCGAAAAGGTTTTCGTTTATTCATTTCCGAAAGCGGGGCCCCCTTGTAGGTATCTTCGTCTCGCAGATGAAGTCCGCCGACAAGGACTTCCGTTTCATGGCGACGAACGATCTGATGAGCGAATTGCAAAGAGACAGCATCAAACTCGACGACGACAGTGAACGCCAAATCGTGCAAATGCTCCTTCGCCTTCTCGACGACAAAAACGGCGAAGTCCAAAACCTAGCCGTCCGATGGTAAGAAAAAAATCGAAAAAAACCCCGCACACACACACATAAACCACGTGACCAGTTTGGGTCCCCTTGTGGGAAAAGTGAAAGAAACTCAAGTGGAATTCATAGTTGATACACTATGTGCCAACATGGTCTCAGGCAAAGAGCAGCTACGGGACATTTCCAGCATAGGTCTCAAGACAGTGATTGGAGAAATGCCTGGAGCCGCAGCCACCTCCACTTCCTCCTCCTCCTCCTCGACTGCCTCCCCATTGGCCGCCAATATCTGTCGTCGCGTCACAAGCAAACTAACCAATACAGTCGTGAAGAGCGATGACGTCACGGTGCAGTTAGAAGCGTTGGAAATATTGGGTGATTTATTAGCGAAATTCGGCGGTTTGTTGCACTCGTTTCACGCCGCTGTCCAAGGAGCGCTTGTGCCTCAATTGACGAGCGCTCGAATGGCCGTGAGAAAGAGAGCCATTATAGCATTGAGTAATAATATAAGATAAATATAGGATAAATATATTTTATTTATTTTTAGGTCACCTTGTGCATAGTTCGTCTGCTGCGCTGTTTGGCGAGCTTGTGGATCATTTATTGGGGACGTTGAGCGAGGAGGGAAGTCAGAGATCGACAACGAGAACTTATATACAATGCGTCGCTTCTATAAGGTAAAAAAGCCTATTAATAAATATTAATTAATTTATTTTTTTGAAGTCGAGCTGCTGGACATCGAATGGGGAAATATTTAGTTGACGTGTTTCCTCACGTGATCAAGTATTGTGACGCGGATGATGACGATGAATTGAGGGAGCATTGTCTTCACGTAAATTTTAATTAATATAATACGAATTATTGATTTTTGAAATTTTTTTAAAAAGGCTCTTGAGGCGTTTGTGAGTCGTTGTCCGAAGGAAGTGACGTCATACATTCCAAAGGCAAACTACGTGCGTTTTTTCTCCTTTAATTAATTAATTTAATTTTTTAGATTATTGAAATTTGCTTGGGGCTTATCACGTACGATCCCAATTACAATTACGAGTCGGATGACGACGTGGAAGCCATGGAAACCGAAGATCAAGAAGAAGAAGAGTACCAAGCACGTGGTCAAGTTATTTAACTATTGATTTTCTTATCCCCAGAGAAGAGGATGACGATTACAGTGATGATGACGACATGAGCTGGAAAGTCCGGCGCGCTTCCGCTAAATGCTTGTCCTCCGTACTTGGCAGCCGGCCAGAAATATTAACCGATCTCTACAAGATCGTCTCACCAAAACTCATATCCACCTTCAAGGGTATATAGTGTTTGGATACGGATTAAATAGTATTGATACTTGGGGTGTATTAGAACGAGAAGAGAATGTGAAAGCGAATATTTTTGCAGCCTACAATGCTCTCCTACAACTCACGAAGAAAATTGTAGCGGCGCAGCCAGCTGACATAGAACAAATCCCGGAAACGAGGCAAGAAATAATAATTAATTAATTTTTCATATAAAATGTGTGTGTATAGTCCTTTGGCTCTGCTTCAAAGTCAAACGCCGATGATAGTGAAGGCTTTGCATAAGCAACTTGCAGAGAAAAGTGTCAAGACAAGACAGGTATAGGTTATTGATTATTTTGAATTTTTAATTATGTGTTTTCTGTTTAGGGTTGTTTCACTTTGTTGACTCAGGTTGTCAACGTGTTGCCAATGGCTTTGAGCGATCACGTGTCGTCCATCATACCCGGAATTCAATTCTCACTTCGGTAAAAATTGAAAAAGATATTGTTTGGTATTAAACACTATTGATTTATTGATTTTAGAGATAAAAGCTCGACGTCCAACATGAGAATTGATACACTGTCTTTTCTCAATGTCTTGGTGACGAAACTTCCGCCGCCCGTCTTCCATCCTCACATACACACGCTTATTCCCGTATAAATAAATAAATAAATAAATAAGGATACATATAGGAGATTCAGGGGGAAATTTATTTTTTCTTTCTTTCCCAAGTGCGTTGTTAGTGCTGTGAAAGATCCTTTCTACAAAATTACGTCAGAGGCTCTTTTTGTTGCCAAAAATTTAGTCAAAGTGATCCGACCACTCGGTAGAAAGTTCTAAAATTATTTGTTAATTTTTGATATTATTAGCCTTATTAGATCATCCGTCGACTTTTGATTTTCAACCGTTTGTGGGGCCTCTTTACGAATGCACATTCGCTCGACTCCGAGCCGCCGACATTGACCAGGAAGTGAAAGAAAGAGCCATTGCTTGCATGTAAAATAAAATCATTCTTAATCCTATTGATTTATCCTTCACGCTTATTTATAAGGGGTCAAATATTGACGAATGTTGGGGACCTATTGGGTCTCCAATTGGGCGTCTGTTTGCCCGTCTTTTTGGATAGGCTACATAATGAAATAACGCGATTGGCTGCAGTAAAAGCACTTAGCATGATAGCTAGGTTCGTCCCATCACCCTTACATCAATCTCGAATTATTGATTTATTTAATTTTTTAGCTCTCCACTTAGATTGGATTTGACGTCAGTTTTGGTAGAAAAAACATCTGAAAATGTAGCATAGTGTACTATGTTCTTTATTAGAGTTCTTCTGTGCCTCTATTGGCTTCGTTTCTGCGCAAAAGCAATCGCGCTCTTAAACTTGCTACTCTGGAATTGCTCACTACTCTCCTGGCTAATTATGGTAATAAAGATTTTCGTATTAGTATTTTTACTAATTATTTTTAGGCTCTCAACTTGCCGGAGACTGTTTTCTTCAAGTTTTGGAAGAGATTCCGCCCTTGATCAGCGAAAACGATCTCCACGTGTCTCAGGTATGAAAATATATAGGTAGAAAGGTCACTGTATCCAATGGGGACCTTGCTAGCTTACGTTTGGTCTTCTCACGACTATGGCACTCGTTAATTCTGCTACTATGGTTCCGGTTCGTAAGGGAGTGTTTCCGGCTATTGTTTCAATTCTCAAATCGCCTCTCCTTCAAGGTGAAAATCTTAATTTTATTGAATTTTATAATTTTTTCTTACAGGAGGGGCTCTACACGCTCTTCTTAATTTTTTGAGAGTTTTGGTGGGAATTGGCTTAGAAGGACTAGGGTTTACTGAACTGCTACAGGCAAAACAAATAGATAAATAAATGAATTTGATATTAGGAATGTTTCTTTAGGATTTGACTCAGCTCATACAGAATCCGGTCCCTCAAAGTCCAACAGGTGCCTTTTCCTTTGGCGTCCACAGACAGGTAATAAATCCTATGAGAATAGAGCCTAGAATTAATGATTGATTTAAATTAAATGACCACGCCCACATAAGTTGTAACCACGTCACTTAATTAAAAGAATTTTTGGCGCAAAGTACACTGGCCCGAATATTGAAACGAAATTATTGATATTTTAACTATTTACGCGAATATTTATTTTTTTCTTTTTGAGGCTTTTCATTCTATTGCGAAATGTACTGCTGTTCTTTGCGTCACTTGCCCTGGAGAGGGCGAGAAACTTGTGTCAGAATTAATAGAAAACGTGAAGGTAAATTTTATTGATTCTATATTCGATTAGAGCCTGTGAGGTTACCTTAGTTGTCTGGTACTTCGGATGCAATGAGACTCCACTCTCTTCTCACTCTGGGAGAAATCGGAAAAGACATGTAATATAAATATTTCTAGGGTTTCATACGTATTTAATTTTTGTACCAGTGACTTGAGCGGTCGCTCGGATTTGCTCTTGGTCATTGAAGAATCATTTTCTCATCCGTCAGAAGATATCAAATCGGCGGCATCAAATGCTTTAGGTAAATTAATATAATTTACAAAATTCATATTTTATGTGTGATTTTAAGGCAATATAAGCTCGGGCAACTTAGAGGCTTTTCTCCCGTTTCTATTGCAAAAAATCGAGACGCAACCGAAACGTCAATACCTATTGCTACACTCTCTCAAAGAAGTCATATCGAGACAATCATTGAGCTCGGAAGCTGTTGCAAAATTCAAACCTTTTGTAGCAAACATTTGGTATATATAATCTATTGATTATTGATATTGAATAGCATCGTTTTTTTCTCTTAGGGAATTGCTGTTTAAGCATTGCGAGAGTAGCGAAGAAGGAACGCGAAACGTTGTAGCCGAATGCCTGGGAAAACTGACACTTATAAATCCGTCCGAGTTGCTACCCAAACTCCAAGCGATGCTCACGTCGAGTTCCGCTTATTCACGTAGCACAGTCGTGACGGCAATCAAATTTACGATATCAGATCAAGTAAAAAAATATTAATTAAGGATTATGTATTTTATTTTTTTTGTAGCCGCTTTCCATCGATGCTCTGCTCAAGGCTTCTATTGGACAATTTCTTGGGACGTTGCAGGATACGGATTTGGTATGTTTTTTCCTGCTACAATGTTTTTTCTTTATTTTTTGGGGGTGGCATTAGAATGTTCGACGCGTTGCGCTTGTTACGTTCAATTCAGCGGCTCACAATAAACCGATTTTGATTCGCGACTTGCTACAAGAAGTATTGCCACATTTGTACCGCGAAACGGCAGTCAGGGAAGAATTGATACGTGAAGTGGAAATGGGTCCATTTAAACATACAGTTGATGATGGGTTGGATATAAGAAAGGTATTGATTATTTTAACCTGTGTTTTCCTTATGATTTTTCTCGTTTAGGCTGCCTTTGAGTGTATGTACACTTTGCTTGATTCCTGCTTGGAGCGTTTAGACATTTTCGAATTTTTGAGTCACGTGGAAAGCGGTCTGAAAGATCACTATGACATAAAGGTAAACGCTTTGATAATACGATTAATTTTATTAGCTATATTTTCTCGTAGATGTTGACGTATTTGATGCTAGTTCGTCTTTCTTCTCTCGCTCCTAATGCCGTGCTACAACGTCAGTTAATTAATTAATTAATTAATTAATTAATTAAAGACTTTTTCTTATGTTTTTTCTCTAAGGTCTTGATACGTTGGTTGCGCCCTTGTTGTCGACGATTCAAACGAAGGTGAAATCGAATGCCGTGAAGCAGGAATTTGAAAAACAGGACGAATTGAAGCGATCAGCAATGAGAGCTGTTGCCGCTTTGATGACAATCCCGGATAGCGGTACGTAATACGTGCAGACCTATTTTCTACATATTAATCTTATTTTAGATAAAAATCCGACGCTGAATGAATTTTTGGCCTATGTCAAATCGCATCCCGACACGTTGGCCATGTTTTCGGCGATTCAGCAGGACGTTGCGTCGGCGGGCACGGAGGCAATGGACACGAGTTAAAAATAACCACGTGACTACTACTAATCATGTTTTCTTTTGTGTGGAATTTATTGTGTTGATTAGCGCGCTGACCGCATGACGTAAGAGGGCCTATCTAAACCCGGATAGATCCAAGTGAAGCACATGGACGCGTTCGAGAAAGCGAAGAGCCTTGCCGACTTGGGTCTCGAAAAGGAAGCGATTGCGAAGTACACGGAATGTATAGTCCACTGCATTGCCGTCCTAAAGAAAGCGGATTCGAAGGAAGGGGCTCAAACGGGCCCGCTTGACTCGATTTCTCTCGATCGCGTCACGCTGAGACAGCGTCTCGCCCTAGCCTACAATAATCGGGGTCATTTGAAGTATTTGAGCGTCGATTTCAACGAGGCGATCGCCGATTACACCGAAGCGCTTGTTTACGATCGCGATCTGGCCATCGCCTTCTACAATCGCGGTCAAATTCACTATCGAATGGGTGCGTGAAAGAAAAGAACGTCGCGCATGCTCATATTTGCTTTTTTCCCGATGAATGAATCTTGTCTAGGGCGATTCGAATGCGCCGCGGACGATTTAGAGAGCGCCGTCGCGCTTAGAAACGATTTCAAAGACGCTCGAGCTTTTCTCGAGCAATCGCGAAAGAATATCGCTTCGGCCGCGACCGTTCATTGAAAGAATGGGGGCGTGGTCGTACAGCGCGCTAGTTAGAGGGACTTTTCTTTCTTTTGAGTCTTTATTTACAGAAATTAGAATAATTAGGGCATCAATTTGGGTGGAAAAGTTTGAAAATGAATAATCAATTCTGTCTGTCTCGATCTATATGTACGCAAACGCCGTTTTTAGATCGCTTTTTTGACTCGGTTTAGCCATACTCAATTCTAGCTGTTTTACTGTTCGATTTAGGGGACTGTCGACTCGATTCCCAATTTGTTTCGAGGTCGTCACGGGTACCTTGTTCGTGTTGTAATACGTCAAGTTTTCTGGTTTCGGAGGCGTTTTCTTCCTTTGCCCTTTCGAATCGTATTCAGTCAAGAACGACCAGTTCTCTCGCCTTCGAAAAAAGACACAAATGACTGGCCCCCGTATGTGAAAATATTGTCTAACTACTAACGTTGTTTTTTGACGTGCGTTGTGCGTTTGCGTGTTTTCTTACCATTTTCTAGCCGATCGCGCTTCGCGGTGAACGGCTTTTTTCCAAATCGTGTCCTGACGAACTACGTCGCACGCTCTGTAAGCGCTATTCGAATGTCGAGGCTGTTCTGTCATGGTTTGGTAGGTCAAATTGAGCAGAAAACGTGACGAAGAGAACGAAGGTCGATGCAGAATACGGGACGCCCAAAGCGTTTCTTTTGTCACCGTGGCGATTTGCAATCCCCGTACAAAGTGCATCAAGCACGCTAGACTTCCTCGCCCTAGAGAAAGAAGGGGAGAACGGTCGCTCGTCGAAAAAAAGCCGTAGAATCGAAACGGCTGCCTCGATCGAGCTGTGAGTATTTTTAACGCACTTTTAATCAGTCTACCTATCGATCTTGTAAACTTTCGAAAGAGGGGCTCCCTTCGGGGAACACGGTCTAAAATAGTCATTTTTTAGACTACGATGGCCGATTCAGATGCAAATTGGCGTTCTTCTAGAAAGTACGTCCCTCCACCAAGGCGCCGAGGCCAAAATTTTTCTAAGTCAAGAGGCTCATCGAGAACGTTTGTCAATTCTACACATTGGCATTCATCCGAGAAACGCGGAGAACGTTCGACATATAATGCATCTCCGGATCCCGATATGCAAAGAGCAAAACAGCGACTGTCAGACGTTCGATCTTCTCGTTCATCGCAGTCATCTGACCAAATGAAGCTGATGACACCAGCTTCTTTTGAAAGCTCTTTGCCTGTGTCACGTGATCCGACAGCACCTTCAATGCACGCCACGTATTTTTACAAGGAACCACCGCCTCCACCACCAGGTTTTGGGTACTATCATGATTATGTCCCAAGTCCCTTTGCTCCTGAATTTGTGCCAAGTTATACTCCTCCTCCTCCTCAAAGTTTCCCTACTCCTACTCCTCCCCCACCAGCTTATGTGACAATGAATGGTCAAGACAGTGTAAATGCATTGTCATCTCGGTTTTCTTCAGCTGGCCTAAGTCATCACAGACCTGCCACCTTTTCAGATGGAAATAAAATAGAGAAACCTAAGGAAGATGTCACAGCTCCAAAACCCTTAGAGAATCCTACGCCAGTGCAAGCGGAAAACAAAGCTGTAAAATAAATAATCAAAATTAATTAATTAATTAATTAAAGTGAGTATAAGCGTATGATTTCTTAGGGTCATCCCGTGGCTCTGCTTCAAGAGCATATGGCTCGTTTGCAGAAACCACTTCCGGTATATGCTCTCGTCTCTGCAACGGGTCCCTCTCACTTGCCCACGTTTCGAATGGAAGTGAAAGTGCTCGATAAAGTCTACACGGCTTGCGCTCGCAGTAAGAAAGAGGCGAAGAGCAGCGTTGCACAAGTGGCCTTGGATGACATATTGAAAGGGAAAGTGAAAGTGGAGGCGGGGAAACGAGAGGAGGAAGTGGGAGAAAGAGTTGTGATGCAGGAAAAGGAAACGTCAGCTCTGCCTCTAGCTGTATCCGTTGCTCAGGAAAGTCCGCCAGCTGCCGCTTCGTCTTTTTTGGAGACCTTGAGTCAGTTGGCTCAAGATCAAGGCTTGGAACTGACTAAGAAAGCCTTTCCAAAGGTATACATTGAAAAATATAGTATCTAAATATATTATTATTTATTTTTTAGGTTGATGGTAAACCGTTTTCTGTGCTTGTTAATTTTATGGGAATTGTGCGATACGGAAGTGGCAATTCTCTACAGGAAGCTTATGAAAATGCTGCAGGAATTATTCTCAATAAGGTCATGGATTCTTAGCTTTAATTTCTTCTCCTGTTTGTTGGGAGATTTGGCCCTCGTTTGGCTTTCTTCGTTGGGGAGAATTATGCTATGAGACACAGCGAGATTTTTTTGGAAAAGTAAATAAGCACAGAAGATGGAAAAGAAATGAATTTTTGTATCTTCTGTGCTTATTCACTTTTCCCAACGAATTGCGGTGTGTTTCATAGCATAATTGTTTTCAGCTAAGAATAGCTAAACAAATGAGACGATCATGTCACAATTTTGTAATCATTTGAGTTCGTTTATTAATTGATTGAACTTTTTTGTAACGCGCGTTAGTGCTTTCGAACAGAGCGGTCGTTTCTCGTCAAAAC
This sequence comes from Oscarella lobularis, assembly GCF_947507565.1. NCBI lineage: Eukaryota > Metazoa > Porifera > Homoscleromorpha > Homosclerophorida > Oscarellidae > Oscarella > Oscarella lobularis. Next base: position 188,921 of record NC_089192.1, on the reverse strand, counting down.
CGGTCGATTTACGAGTCATGTCTGCCTCTACTCGCCCCATTCTCCTATTCTGTCACAAATCGACGGAAAGATTGGCTCAAAGAATCATAGAAAGCACGCAAAAGAAGAAAACTTCGGTGCGCAGCCCGATTTCACACGTTTTGCCGCGTCACTCGTCGACTATTCGTAAAGGACGGCTTCCAATCAATCGAACTGCGACGAACGATCGACTGGAACCATTTCCCAGACGGCTGGCCCAATCTCTTCATCGAATCGGTGAAAGAATGCGCTGGAAAAGACGGCAAGATATTTCTCGGCGATCACGTGATCTATAAAATCAATAAATCAACTCTAGTGCTATTTTTGGCCAATTTTGAAACACCAGAAATAATCTTTGAGCAATTATCAGTAATATACGCGTTTCCAAGGTAGTTTGATGAATGCGTGACGTCACTTTCTATACACATATCTATTTTTAGATATTTAGTCAGATCTTTCACTCTCATACTCCCGTATTTCCCTACTGGAACCATGGAACGAGTTGACACGGAAGGCCAAATAGCAACAGCAAAAGTACAGCACAATAAATATTAAATCGAAATCTTAAATATTTCCTTTCTTGGAAGACTTTGGCTGTAATGTTATCAGCCATACCCCTAACTGGACGGGGTCCAGCCCAAGTTGTCTTATACGATATACATGCGCTTCAAGAACGCTTTTATTTTTCGGACAGCGTCATCCCCAGGTAAGGAAATCCTTAATAAAAAAAGATCAATACTTATAGATATGTGTGTTAGGCTTGAAACGGCTATTCCGCTTCTTTTGCGTCGAATAAAACGTCTCGAAGACCATGGTAGTGTAAGCATAGCCTTTCCCGATGACGGTGCATATAAACGATTCAATGGAATGTTTGACGGATACGAATTAATCACGTGCTCAAAACGACGAGAAGGAACAAAGAAAATCGTCTCGGTGAAAGATGGTAAAATAGAAGAGGAAGACGTAGGCGGGTAAGTGTATTTTTTTATATAGGAAATCCTTCAGGTCGTCACGTGATCATAGTTGATGATCTCGTGCAGACCGGTGGCACGCTTAGGGAATGCTCCAAGGCGTTATTTAGTCAGGGTGCGACGAAAGTGAGCGCCTACGTCACGCACGCTGTTTTTCCTAACGAATCGTGGCGGCGATTTGCATGGGAGAACGAAAAAACAAGCGAGTTTCGTTTGTCTCATTTTTGGTTGACCGATTCGTTGCCCGGATCGGTTGCCATAGCGGCGCATGATCCTTTTGAAGTTTTGAGCTTGAGTGATGTTTTGTCGGATATGCTCCTTGGTTACGACCTCAGGTCGTAGCCGCGCGTAGAAACAAAAAATGTTCTCGCCTCGGGTGCGCACGTTAACTAAATTTTATTGGCTAATAACTAAACCAAGTGCGTCATGTGCTTGCAAGAAAAGTCAGTGAATCGCAGGCTAAATAATCACAATTCTATTTCTTAACGATGTCCTATAGCTTGCTTAAGACGGCTGCAACGCGATCGCATCCAAATCTTCCCTCAAAAGACGCTCGGAGACGATGGGCTTCGAGATAACGTCGAAATCGACGGCAAATATCGCGAGCACGCACAGCTGAAGCGTCGACGAGAAGAAATCGAATAAAAACGTGGGAAGAAGTAGCAGCGCCGCTATAGGCGTCACGATCGCGTCGCAAAAGGCCGAAAAGGATGGGTTCGCCCACTCGCCGTTTCGCTGCTGCTGAAAAGAATAGCTGATTCCGAAGTAAGCGATGTCCCACAATAACGTAGGTAGGAGTACGATAGAGAGGAGAAGATCCACAAGTGACTGCATTGTTCTGTCGTGGTGAAAGACGATTATGTAGTGTTCCGGGCGGGACTTGGCTTTATGCGTGATCGAGGGACTGGGTGCGGGGAACGGGAACTAAAAGGGATCTCATATGTTCGGGGGTCTCGATGGGTCCCCGTTCCTCCTACGCTGCGATGACGTATTCACGCTAATCATATCACGCATAGAAGGCGTGCTGCAATACAACGAAACAAAGAAGAAAAAACAACAAAAAAAGAAACCCAATTAGTTCATAGCAGTTCAAGATTCCTGATAGAAGGCGTCGATTGTCTCCTGATATTTCTTCACCGCGACAGAACGCTTCAACTTCAAAGTGGGCCCTAGAAAAAAATTCCATAGAAAAAATTAAAATTTTTATTATTTACACGTACCCAATTCTCCTCCTGCAATGGTAAAGTCCCCTCCCAAGAGAGTCCACTTCTGAATATATTGAGCACGTGATATGGCATCATGCTTATTATATTCATCAATGGCTCTCTGAATTTCCTTGAAAACGACTTCGTTCTGACTCTCCAAGATCTCGCTACATTTTGTAGTAGAACAGCCGAGCTGCCTCAAAGCGTGCTGAGCGCCGGCTTGCAATTCATCTGTAGCAGCTGCAGTATCAGGATCAATAATAACCTCAAATAAAAATAAAAAATTAGGAGATTTATTTTGAGTGTGACGTACTTTGAGTGTAATAAGACAGGAGAGAAATTTCTTTCTGTCTCCTATCAGCATGATGTTGCTGACAAATGGCAAACGACCCTTGAGACTGTCTTCAATGGGAACGGGAGCAATGTTCTCTCCGCCAGCAGTAATAATCAATTCTAAAATTAAATAATTAAATACGAGTGAGTATTCTAATATTTAATTAATTAACCCTTGATTCTTCCTGTGATGGACAAGTAGCCATCCTAAAAATAGAATAAGAATTAGTATTTTTATTTATTTATTTATTAGGTGACTTTGTCAAAGTGTCCAATGTCGCCAGAATGAAGCCAACCGTCTTCGTCTATGGCTTCACGCGACTTCTCCTCCATGCCATGGTACCCCATGAACACGTGACGCCCGTACATGCAAACCTAAGAATAAAATTACATATTTTATTCTAATTTCTTTTAGAAAACTCACTTCTCCGTCTCCGTGCTCGTCCGGATTCTCGAATTTCGTCTTGACGCCCGATGTAAACACCTTGCCACACGTTCCCGCTTTCGATTCCCCAACGACACCCAAGGTTTGAGGCCCAGAGCACTCGCTCATGCCATAGACTTGGCACAGAGGCATATTGATAGAGAGAAAGAAGTTGTATGTATCAGCGCTCAGTGGAGCGGCCGTGCTCCATACAGTGAAAGCGCGATCCAAACCCAACGATTTATGAATCTAATTTTTAAAATAATTGGGGGCCCTTGTCACGTGGGTCATTAATTATCACCTTTTTGAGAATCACTTTTGATATTGTCCATCCCCAAGGTGTGGATTCTCTGATGAAATTTCGGTTATTTTTACGTAGAAAATAGTTTTTTTAATTACCCTTTTTCGAGATTTTGATTTCCTCTCAGCGCTTTGTCGCTCGCCCAGTCGAACAAACGCCTTCGCAAGCTACTCGATTCCAAAACGCCCTTTTGAATTGCCTCCATGAATTTTTCGAAAACCCTGGGAACGCCAAAGAAGAAATGAGGTCGAACTTCTCCCAAAGTCACTTTCAACGATCCCTAATTAAAAAATAGAGGAGAATAATTTTAATTAATTAAAAATTGGGGCTCTGAGTGTACCTTTAGAGCATCAGGCTGAGCAAAGTAAACCGTTATTCCCATAGTCATAGACCCAAACACATCAGCCAGCTAGAGATATAAATAATGATACATATATATATATTATATTTATTTATTTATTTATTTACCTGGGCTGCTATGTGGCTTAGAGGCAAGTAGGTGATGATGTTGCAGTTTCCTTTGTGCTCATCACTGGCTTTCGTAAAAGCTCTTTCCATTAATTCAACTGCAGTCCACGTCATCTAGAGAGAATAAATAAATAAATAAATAAATAAATAGACGTCTCCCCCCGGACATTGTCGTGGCTCATCATGACTCCCTTTGGATTTCCAGTGGTACCAGACTAAGAATAAATACAATTAATATTATAAATAATTTTTTTCTTCTAACTCTCTTCTTACTGTGTAAACAAGAATGCAACAATTCGACGGCTTTAGACCCTTTTTTCTATCTTCTAAAGCGGAATCGTCGACCGATTCTCCCTCCTTTAGCATTTCCTCCCACTAATAGTAGCACTAATTATTATTTATGCTAATTATTTATAGTGTTATGTCTATACTGTGTAGAGGCCCTTCTCCTTCTGTTTCAATTCGCCCTTGTATTGGACTATTGCTTTGAGATGAGGAAGCTCGTCGCGAATCTGAGGGTATCACTATAAGAATTAATTGAATTCAACTTGAATTTTTTTACCTTCAGTATTTTTTGGACTTGAACGTCGTTTTCGCAAACGGCGATGTTCGCTCGCGAGTCTTCCAGAACGTATTTGCACGCTTCCGGTGAGTTCGTTGTATAAATACCCGAAGTCACGCCCCTAATTGAATGAATCTCCAAAAGAGTCGTCTAATAGTTGTTAACCCCGACGCACCCAGCGTAAATAGCACCGAGATCGGAGAAAAACCATTCGGGCGCGTTAAATCCGATGATTCCGACCGCGTGAAACGGTTCGAGTCCCAACTAAAGGAATTCAGTCATCGTGCGATTATCCGGGCGTCTGCGCTTGACCTCCCGCTTACGCCCCCGCCGCTTACCGCGATAAACGCTTTAGCCGTGCGTTTCACTTCGTTCAGATACTGACCGTACGTCCAACGCTTCCACTCGCCGTCGCGCTTTTCGCACAGCGCGTCGACCGACTCGTACTTACGCACGCGATCCTCGAAATGTTGGAAGACGGTGATTGGTTGTCTCGCACCCGGCCCCGCCTCCTCAAGCACGATCTCCGCTTCGCCATCGACCTTTGTCACCGGCACGCGTTTCTTCGCCGGTTTCGGTTCAGCAGCTTTTTCTTTATCGTCGTCGGCGTCCTTCGACGCTGTCGGGACCTCTTTCGTATTCACATCGGCGTCATCTGTTATTTTTTTTCACCGGCGTGTCAGAAATGTTTGCACGTCGTAGGTGCCGTCTACCTTTGGCCGGAGAGGTGTCTTCGGGTGGTGGCACTTCGGTCGGGGCGGCGTCACCGCCGTCGTCTCCGCTTGTAATCTTTTCTTCGTCAGACATTCTTACGCGTTCTTTAGTTGGGGTGGGGTCGCGTGCGTGGCGAAAACCCGTATAACCGCACACGTGTGAAGTCGGTCCCGTATTGGGAAAGATGTCAACTCGTAAGTGGACTTTTTCTCGAGCACAAGATACATAGCGCATTATCACAGCTATTCCTTCTCCTCGTCTGGACCAGTTCGTCTACCTCGATTACTTCCGCAAAGACGAAGAGGACGAGAACAGGTTCGTACAGACACTTCGACGCGTTTTTCGAACCTTCTACGGTCGACAACAGGGCTCGTCGTTACGACGATGCAGCTATTTATATGAAAGAAGGCGTATTACTCTACAATTTCGCTTCCCATCCCAAGACCCGACAAGAAAGGGTCGCATTTCAGTAAAAAATAAGAAAAATATTAATTAAAGGAGATTTCGATCTTCTCACTGTAGGGCCGCTCATAATTTCATAATTTTATGGGCGGATTTATTCGCGTCTATAGCCTTACTCCTCATCGCCATATTCGAAATTCCCACACGTACTAATAAAAATAAATCGCCCTTATAAATTAATTATACACGTGTTCAACTAGTGAACATATTTCAAAGTAGTGACGTCATACGCGGCGTTGCCGCCGCTGAAATAATATGCCTCTGTCTTTGCTCAATCAACGTTATGTGCTCCCTAGCGTGGGCGCAATGGAAATCTTTTTTAACTTCAGTTTATCTTTTTGCGGTGAGACAAAGCCCAGTCACCCGTATGTAGAACAAGTCCCTCCCCTCTCTTTTAGATTATATTTTGGTTTGATCAATTTTTTGAAGCCCTTGTTGTACTTGGACGGGGCGAGACGCACTTTCGCATTACGCGCTGTTTTCGTCCGATTTTTTTCATTCTGTCGCCCCTGGCAACGGAAGTGAAAGCGATTTTCGTGGACCTCTTGAGATCGCTCAAACCCATAGCGAAAATGATGATACTCCTCGCAATATTTATTCTAGTCTTTTCAATTTTCGGTACAGTAGTAGAGTAGAAAAGAAAAATTCTATAGATAGGTACCCTTGTCTATATATAGGTTTTTATTGGTTTGGACTTTGCGAACGAAAAGAAAAGGGTTTATACGTGCAACATAAGGAAGACTGGTATTTTCACACGTTTGGCGAAACGATTGTGAATTTATTCGTACTTGTAACGACGGCAAAGTAAGGTCACATGATATCGCTATGTGACGTAATATTCCCCTTAGCTTTCCTGACATTGCTATGCCTTCTCTTAAGAAGAATTCAGGCGCTTTTCTCTTTTTTGTCGTGTATCTTTTAATTGGTGTCTACTTTGTCGCGAACGTGGTACGTCCTGTCACGTGATTTGGTATAAGATAACGAGCGCGTTCTCGTAGATTTTAGCCGCGGTTAGTGAAAGATTTTCGTTCAATAGCAAGGCAGACGCGAAAAGAAAATATTTGCACAAACGAGAGGGTCTTCGTCGCGCGTTCGAGATTCTCGACGCCGACGAGACGGGAACAATTGATTACAATACATTCCAAGGCAAATAAAAAAAATCCAATAGAACCACGTGCATTAATATTATTATTATTATTATTTATCTAAGGCGTTTTGCTGAGATGGAATAGGTTCTACTCTTCGAAACAGATTTTATTGTGTTTCAAAGCTTTGGATCGTGTGCGTTGATTAGTTGAATTATTTACGTAGTAGCAATAGTCTTTGCTATAGAAAGGCCAAAGGCGTTTAGCTCTTGAGGAGTGGTATGAGGTGTATAATATATTATGCTGCTCTTGGCATCTAAAGAAATCGCGGCACTACGGCTTGTTCAGCGAACCCAACTGTCATTCCCATCTCAAAACGATAGGACGATGTAGGGAAGGAGGTTTCATTAATTACACCATTTTTTATATAATTTATAGGTGTTAGGAAATTATCGAGGAGCCGATACTTTATTGTTTTTATGTATGGGATCGTTGTATTTGACGTCATTCTTCAAATCGCTCTCGCTGTTGTTATATCGAAATCGAGAGAGAATTGCATAAAAGGTGGTAGAGAGTCGAGTCAAATTTATTTAGAGGTAAATTCGATTAGGGGTATTTATTTATTTATTTATTTCGAAATGGAGTTTTAGGCGTTTCTTCACGTTAGCTTGGCTGTTTACGTTATCGAAGCGCTTATAAAATTCGTTGGGCAAGGGTTTCACTATTTTACCATCGCTTGGAACGAGTAAGTTTTATTTCTTATTCTTTTTAGACTATGAATATTTTTTTGATTCCAGTATTGAATTTTTACTCGTTGTTTTAAACCTGCTAGCGTTTTCTTGTAAGAAACGTCAATTTTTGAATATTTTAAAGTTATTTTTAGTTCCCGGCATGATGGCTTCAAGCACAATGCGTTCACTCCGCTTATTTCGACTTTTCAACGTCTCGAAAACGTTTCGAGATACGACGAGTTCCATGCTTCAGTTAGTACACAGTAAATCGGCTATATTTTTATATAAAAAATACATCCTCGCGTAGTATTACGCCCAAAATGGTACGATTTTTAGTCGCAGTCTTATGCGTCTATTATTTATTCGCGATAATTGGAATGGAAGTTTTCGGAGGTAGGTATACCATATAATTAGTCAAATAATCAACAAGCCCATTAGGAAAAGTGTCCTTGTGTGGGTGCACGGCCGTAAGTCACAACAGCACCGTTCTAGTAGGAGAAAATGGGACTCTTACCGTAAAACCGATTTCACCTGTAAGCTACGGTTGCTCCGATGAACAATTCTTGCGATTGAGCCCAGAAGAAGGCAGCCTAACGACTGTTCTCTTTCCAAACGCGGTATATAACATACATTAATGCATACATACATATTGAAATTTCTTATCTGCTCTCAGACTGGGGGTTTATCTGAATGCAAGCCGAAATCGGCTTTAGAATGTTTGGAATCGGGTGGCGTTGATTGCGATTGTCGTATTGTGGAGTGCGGCGGAGCCTACTCCGCCTATTACGATCGCACGAATCCCGACGGGCTTTATTATTTGAATAATTTCGATAATATTGCGCGAGCCTATTCCGTCTTGTTCGAGCTTATGATTGTAAATAATTGGCACGTGATTATGCAAGGTAGATTCATCGAGGTGAATTCTAGGCTAATTTTTTTGTTGCTAGGGACAACGGACGCAGTGAATAACGAAGCAGCGCGAATTTATTTCTTTGTTTTTTACATTGTAACGACAATTGTTCTCACAAAGTATTATTTATAAATTTATAAACTGGACACGTGATTTTTTGGGATCTAGTGTTGTTGTCGCTTTTGTGGTTGCCGCTTTCAATTCTCTCTTTCCCATGCTCATCGAAAATCGACGATTGAAGAAGGAGGAGAAGTCGCAGTTTGCTGAGAGTATAAATACGACGGTCGAACGTCGAGATCGCCAAGTCTACTACAAAATCTCCGTCTCAGAGTAAGTAAGAAGTCTCCTTGTTCTGGGGAATTCGATTTTAATTCCACAGAGGCGAACTCAAACTCGTCGAATCAATTAAAAAAGCAGACGTGAAATTTTCCTACGACGGAGGTCGTATTTTTTAAATTCATTAATTTATTTATTTATTTAAAAATCGACGGGCTTTAGCTCTCGATACGACGACGGGAAAACGTTTGACGTACAAGGGAAAACGTCGTCTCGAAGCAATTGACGTCTATCACGTGCTATATAGGGATGAAATCAAAAGCTGGGAGAAAGAAGGACTATTTGTCCTATATCTATATTTTTTCTCAGTGCATTTCTATAGGTAGATGATGGGGATGCAGTTGATGCCGCTCGCGGGTTAACCACGGTACGTTTTCATATAAATTATTCGGTTCTGTTGAATTGCTGGGCTCTCCAGGAAGAGAAGAAGCGTCGACGCGCACGTCAGCTTTGGAAATTGGTGAAAAGTAAGCTGGGATCGAGGGAACTGCGCTTGCGAGTTGCCTGGGCCGACAAGGGGAAGTTCTATCACGAGACGACTCTTTGAACCATGTGCTAGGCAGTGTATTTTTAAAAAAATTAGTCTGTGCTATAAATATGACGTAAATCTCGATAACTCTGGAAAACGGGCAAATGCGTTCTCGTAGCTGAAGTCTTGCGTGCTCGCTGAGACGCTGATTCGTTCGTAGAGAGGACCAGCTGCGGAAATCGGAGAAAAAAGAAGTGGTGAGCATGCGTCTAAGCGTTTTTTTCGTCGCGACGTGTTTATCGATCGATTTTCGCACTTCTAGAAAAAGGCGCCGATAATTCCCCAGTCTCGATAGCAGTCACAAGTTCTTCGCCGCATTTTCGGTCTGAATCGAGCTCGGCGAGCACGAATGCAGCTCGATCTTCCGGCGTGCATCGATCTGCTGTACGAACGCGCGCGCGCGAATTCGTGGAGACCAAAAGACGCCGAGAAAATTGGTCGAAGCTTTGTCGGTGCAAAAACGGCCACGCGTTCAATTTCAGCGCATTTTATTTCCACATACATGCATATGCCGTACACAAAAATAATCCTTCTAGCTAAAAATCTAACCGTAACGTGTCCACCTTCATTTCTTCTTGCCTTCTGTCTATTTGTCCTTTTTCCTTTCTCCATTGCGATCGACCTAAAAAGAAGAAGAAATCAGTCTGTGCCAATCTATCGTTTTACGTACCTTTTTTCGTTGCGTCCATATTCGCATTACCCAGGCTACACCACGGGGAGGTTTGGACGCTTTCGTAGCCCAAGGCAGCCACCGCAAGCGATGGCCACCCGTTCCAAAAAGTATCGGGCGAGTCACGGGTCCTCGGCCACTCCGATCAGTACCGCCTGGACGAGAGTCGGCCCCTTATACCGAGTCCCCCGGCTCGTTGGTACCAAAGCCTTCGGTATGTCTTCCTGGGAAGAACCGGGCCTTGCGGAAGTGGAGATGCGGCCGACCACTGTTTGTAGGAGTCGACAGGAAAGGCAGTGCAATGCCCAAGTAGAAGTCTCCTGGGCCAGGTCATCCTCTGTCTAATCGCGCCATTGGTGAGATAAGTGCCGGCAACCAGACCGCTTGCAACACCCCCTCCAAGTCGTGCCCGCTCGAGCCTAGCGCGGGCCGTACTTGTTTGGCAACAATAAGACTTTGGCGACCATTCCGCCCAGTGCGTAAACCGAGGCCGAAGCCCCCCATCGCCCTGCCTACGGGCTCCGGCACGGATTAATCCGTGGGCCACGCTGAAACAACAACCCAGGACTTGCCTTTTGTCTTCCCCCGAGCCGGTCCGATCAAGGAAGAGACGCAGCGAACCGCGACGCATCCACCCTCAGCCGCAACTGAGGGGAAATCGGTGTGCGATTCCCTTTTGAACAGCGTAGCCCCGCCCAGCGCGTTCATTGGTCGGTTGAGGTCACGTTGGGCTCACCTAGCGCTCTCATTGGTCTGACAATGCAAGTGTCAAAAACAAACCGGTTTCAGTTACCGGTTTGACTATCGATTGCATCAGGAGCGTGGTCAGCAATTTATTTATGGAGCCGACCACCGCAGTTGTACGGGTGGAGCCCGTATAACGAAGGAGGGAGGCTCTCTCAAACGTGATCTTAGGGCCGGAAGTGTCTGTATGTATGTATGTATGTACGTCTGTTCGGTACAGTATTGTGACGTCACATAGGAAAAACCCTTACTTTGTAAAGCGCATGCGTGAAATGGGGCCCAAAACGGTGACCCGAAAAAGGCGATTTACGGTGCGAATAAAGCGTTTTTTCTTTCAGAAACGAAAAAAATGCTTAGAAACCCTTATTTCCAATTGATCTGTGCTATTTTCCGTGTTATAAATGCGCTGAGAAACCGAAACGACAGTTTTGATTGTCACGCTCTGACGTCACAATCAAAAGTATCCAGTCACATGTACAGTATATGGGTGGGTATGTTCGCGTGTACGGGTAACAGGAAATATGACCCGTACACATGCATAGGTCCTCCTAAAATACAGAGCACATTATCAAATACAGTACAGTGCGTGCCAGCAGCTCGTGCCAGCATAAATGGCCAAACGGGACTTTTAGTAGCGCGCGAGGAATTCAGAGCGTAGTTTACATTTGGCGTAGTTTTGACGTTTGATCGTCACATCAAGGATTTCCAATGAAGTCTAGCATTTCTATTTACGTCTATTTTGTAAGAAAACGGTTTTGATTTCACCGCAGACAACGTTTCTATACGTTTTGCTAAGAACACAGAAAAGTTCGTTTTTTTCCAGTTTCAAACAACATATGACGGCTTTCATAAACTCGTCTGTCACTTTATACCATTTTCTAAAACTTCATTATCTTTGATTTTCAATACAGTAATTCGGTGGAAAGAAACGGATGTCACGTGACGTAAATAGAAATGCATTTTTTTCCGTTAGGGATCAAGTTAGAAAGAAACTCACTCTATAAATGGCTTCTCACGTGCATTGTTTAGAAATTTATTATCGGCGAATTTGAAAATGTTCTTTCCTTTACAAAATTTGCCATTTCAGAAACTTTTTTATTAGCGCGCGCTAAACTTGCAAAAAATTTAAATCTTTGGGAGTACGTCCCACAAAAATCAAACTGACATCCCTGTTTAAAATAGGCATTAGAGTGATTTTCGTTGACACACAGTGACACTGTATGTCTTGCAGCGAGTGATCTACAGTGATCTTAGCGCGCGTTTTGTGGCCATTTATGCTGGCACGCACTGTACGTCAGAAAAGCGCCTAATTAGGAAAACACAGCAATCATGCAAGTACTGTATTTACAGTATGTAGGTAGGACTGAGCTGTACTAGTAGTAGCTAACGGCTGTAATGACAACGTGAATATGTGACAGCATGAAAACTATGACGTCACACTATGTTATGCACTCGCGTACGGTAAGCGGTGGGAGGCTCTGCATGATGGCAACACGGTGAACACCGGGCCATCATTCTCTAGTGGTAAGAAATGATGTAACGCTGCACGTGCGTGACGCCACACTGACGCGTGTTCAAGTTCAAAATGGCGTGTAGAGCACGTCGCGGCGAACGCTTTTCTTCTTCTTGAATCTTCAGGCTTCGTCTTACGAACTGTACGTGCCAGTGTCAGATAGAACTGTCACGCTGACGCGTTCTAGAGACTATGGAGCTCCTTTCCGCCATCTCGCGATGCGAAATCGAGCTCGGCGCGCGTCGTTCATCCTCGCAAAGCGAAGAAATCGACCTTGCATCGATCGTAGACGAAGAACGGAGATCGAATTTTGGAAAGAGAATCGTAGGGGGCCCTCCCTGACGCTCTGAAGGAGATTATCGTACGAAACATGGTCAAAGAAGCTTTCTGTACAGAGGAAACATTATCGCAGAGTAAGAAAACAGTCCTAAGTTGCATCTAAAGCTCAAGCCTTGAGGAGAAAGTCCGTTACGTAAACAAAAATTTTTAATTAATTTAATAAATTAATAAAGAGGTGTCGTGGAGAAAGTGGCTAACATCTCACAGTGAAACAACAGAAGGCAACTTTTGGACATTCTCCAATATCTCATCTACTGCTTTTAGTTAATTAATTAATTAATTATTGGGGTAGTAAATAAAGGTGACGAGATTTTGATGGTGACGCGAGTCATTGTGTTCTAGAAATTTTTTGTTGAGGCAAACAAGATTGCGCTGAGGTGCTATGGCTAAAGGTTTTTCGTCAATAGTAAATAGTTTGATTGTCCGGGCTTTCGAGTCCGGGTCCTCGTTTTCTGCAAAAGCGATCAAAACTGCCCCTGAATTCGCTCCTTTCTCGATTTCTTCAGCACCAATAGACATTGCTAGAGCGTCCCACCGGACAGCAGACCCTCGAAAAACTAAGGGGCCTCACCTCTCGCCACATCATGGCCGTATTCGTCGTTCGCGTCGTTCTCACGTGGACAATCAACGTTCTCTACCTAATCTTCATCGCACTGAAAGTGGACAACAAAGTCTCGTGGCACTGGCTCGCCATTTCGACCCCAGCGTTCGTTTTCGACGTCGTTCTTGCATTTCTCCTCATTCGACGTCTCGTGACGCACGTGCGTCGAGATCGCGCCGCGGCGGCGATCGCAGCGCCGCCAAGCACGCGTCGCATGATCGTTCTACTCATAATTCTCACGCTAAAAGTCGCCGCCGATGCAATGATCGCCGTTAGATCGTCCGAAAGGGAAATATCCACATTCGCCGCCTTTGTTCCCGTATGGTTACTACTCATTTTTGTCTGCGTAGACGTTGGTTGGTATACAGTGCGACATCGGAGTGTATTGTGATTAGAAAAATTTTTTATTGATATTATATCAATAAGTGTATTTTAATTAAGATTTTCTTATGAGTCCGGCATGGTATTGAAAGGATAGGCCATCTCCCTGTGTCGCTTGCTACATGTATACATATTAGCTAATAAAATTAGGAATTGAATTTAAATTTCTTGCTTTGTTTATCTGCAGATGTCTATCGCGGCTTACTATCTCCTCGAGAATTTCCCCGCTTCCTTTTACAAGTCTACAAATAAGATATAGTGAATTTTTAATTAATTTATGTATTTATTGGTTTTTTCTTCCACCTGTTTCGACCCGTTTCAGGATCGTATACTCTACGTATGACGCTCTCTTCCTTTTCCCATTGCTCTTTGGTCATGGGACCGCGTGGCGTTCTGTAAGTAATTCAATCTAATTTTTTAATTTTGTATATTTTTGGTGTACTTTGTAGGCTCTATTGGATGGGCCTCTGCGTGCTTTTCTATTCGTTTCTTCTTCTTCTTTTCCTTTTTCTTCTTCTTTTTCTCCTTTTTCCTCTTCTTCGTTTTCTTCGTTTCTGATTTGCGTTTCTTAGCCTTGGCGTCGTCGTTTTCACTCGACAGGCTAGAATCCGATGAATCGGAGTCTTCTATTTCAGTCGAACGCTTTCTTTTTCGCTTTCCCATTCAGTTTTTTGCGAGAGAACGAACTTCAATCCGGGCAACCTAATACCAATCCCGTATAGGAAAACGTCTCTATGACGTCACATTGATTGATTGATTGACATGCTAGTGCTACTCTCCTTTCTCGTCTATAAATTAGCCACAGTTCTCCTAAGACCATTCCATCATTTCCAGAGAACATACTCTAACAGGTACACCACACAGAATAAGTCACTATCTAGTCATAATCAGCATACTGTCCGCTCTCCCAAAAAAAGATTCTCAAAATCAAAAAAGATTCAATTCACAGTAGACGAAAAAGACAGTCATCACTCGCCAATAGATCGTTGCGACTCGTCCGTCGATCTTCCCGCCACCATCGTCGCACAACGACGACGTCGCGCGTCTTCGTGCCGAGTTCTCGAAGCGGTGCCGCCCGCTAAGAGCGACGCCAGTCCAACGGAGAAAGAAATCGAAAATTTTATATTGTCAGGCAACGTCGTGCATTTTCACGGCGCGTCCGTCGTGCCGTCGACTGTTGACGACGAAGCGAACGTTTCCGTGTATTTTCTAGTGAAAAATGTCGGATTTTTAAAATCTCTTGCCGTTCGAATGTCGCTTGATGATTGGACTACGTACGATGACGTCAGCGGAGAGTGGATTGACAGTCCGTCGTCACTCGTGGACGTCTTTCGCGTCGAATTGCGTCTTCCCTTAGAACGGCTTGCCGTGAAATCGACGGCACGCTTTGCCGCTCGTCTCGACGTCGACGGCGAGACGTATTGGGATAGCAACGAAGCGAAGAATTACACGCTTATTTGGGAGTGCGATTGACATGCAAATACTCAGAATGCGAATATTTTCAATTATTTAAATCTTGCTGTTGTAACGTGCGCTACCGGAACTTTTCCACCGGCATGATTACCAGTTGCTTCATCGCGTGCTTGCTCATTTGCCTTCTTTCGGTGCCACTTTCCGCCGAAGAATGCTACCCACTCACGGAAACAAACGTTTCGAAGCTCTTTGAACGTTATTCCGACCGTCTCGACGGTTCGTTGCGATCGAATATTTCGTATTTCATCAATTGCGTTGCTTACGGGAACAATCCAACGAATGCGCGCGCCTACGCACTTTCCGTCGTCTTTTCGGACGACACAACTCAACGCTTCTATGTCTGGTGCAGCAAAGGCCCCGATACCTACATCCAACGTCCCGAAACGGGCCCCGTAACGCCGATACTGAGAAATATAGATCTGAAAGTGGGCTGTGCACGTTGCTTGATCAACGATCAGACGCCGTGCGACGGTAATACAATACAAATGTTGCTAATTATACAGCAATTGTTTCGTGACCACGCCTACTACTTATTTCCTTTGTTTTAGCCTGTCATTCGTCGTGCCTTGTGAATAGAACGTGCACGGGCGTGTTGCCCCAAGACTGTTGCAATTATATCGGACCGGACGGACTCTGCGTCGCGCAGTGTCCAGCGAATTACGCGCCAAACGCCGATGACAATTGCATTTGCGCGAACGAGTGGACAGGTGCAACGTGCACGGGTAATAATAAGACAAAATTATTTTTTGTGTGTGCTGAGATCGTATATCTAGTTTGCAATATTACGTGTCAGAACGGAGGTACAACGAATTCGAACTGTTCCGGATGTGATTGTCCTGTGGGGTTTACTGGAAATCAATGTGAAGTGGACGTAAACGAGTGCATATCGTTACCGTGTCAGAACGGCGGAACTTGTAAGGATTTTGTCGGTGGATATGCGTGCCAGTGTTTGAGTGGATACAGTGGGACTGACTGTGAAACAGATATCGATGAATGTGGGTCGAATCCGTGCATGAATCGAGGCACGTGTACGGATTTTGTCAATTGGTATGCGTGTGATTGCGTCAACGGATACACTGGGATTTTTTGCGAGACGAATTTTGATGAATGCCAGTCGAGTCCATGCCAGAACCAGGGAGTTTGTTTGGATGGTGTAAACGGCTATGGATGTCAATGTATTTCTGGATTTAGCGGGGGTCACTGTGAGACGAATGTTGATGAATGCCAATCAAATCCTTGCATAAATCGAGGAACGTGTCGTGATGAAATTAATGGCTACGTATGTCAATGTGCTCCTGGCTACACTGGAGTTTACTGTCAAACTGATATTGACGAATGTCGGTCTGATCCCTGTCAGAATGAGGGGAATTGTTCTGATGCTGTAAACGGCTATGCTTGTCAATGTGTAGCCGGCTATACTGGGATTCAATGTGAGACAAACGTAGATGAATGCCAATCGAATCCATGCAGGAATTGGGGAACTTGCTCGGATGCTGTATCTGGCTACAATTGCAAATGTGCTCCGGGTTTTACTGGGATTTACTGCGAGACTGATATTGACGAGTGCGGTTCGAATCCTTGTGAGAATCAAGGGACGTGTTCTGATGATGTAGACGGCTACGTGTGTCAATGTTCTTCGGGTTTTACAGGAATTCACTGTGAAACAGATGTTGATGAGTGCGGATCGAATCCTTGCCAAAATCAAGGAACTTGCTCTGATGGAATTAATAGCTACGCGTGTCATTGTACCCCTGGTTATACTGGAGTTCACTGTGAGACTGATATTGACGAGTGCGAATCAAATCCTTGCAGAAATCAAGGAACTTGCTCTGATGGAATTAATGGCTACGCGTGTAACTGTTCTTCGGGTTTTACTGGGATTTACTGCGAGACTGATATCGACGAGTGCAGTTCAAATCCTTGTGAGAATCAAGGGACGTGTTCTGATGATGTAGACGGCTACGTGTGTCAATGTTCTTCGGGTTTTACAGGAATTCACTGTGAAACAGATGTTGATGAGTGTGGATCGAATCCTTGCCAAAATCAAGGAACTTGCTCTGATGAAATTAATAACTACGCATGTCATTGTATCCCTGGCTATACCGGAGTTCACTGTGAGACTGATATTGACGAGTGCGAATCAAATCCTTGCAGAAATCAAGGAACTTGCTCTGATAGTGTAGACGACTACAGTTGTGAATGTGCTCCTGGCTATACTGGGGTTCACTGTGAGATTGACATTGATGAATGCCAATCAAATCCGTGTCATAATGAAGGAACTTGCTCTGACGCTGTGAACGGCTACACGTGCCAATGTGTGGCTGGTTATAGCGGAATTCACTGCGAGACGAATACCGATGAATGCGAGTCGAATCCATGTCGAAATCGAGGAACTTGTTCGGATGCTTTGAATCAGTACACCTGTCAGTGTTCTTCCGGTTTTACTGGGGCTCACTGCGAAACAAATATCGACGAATGTTTTTCGAATCCGTGTCGAAATGAAGCGACGTGCAGCGATGACGTGAATGGTTATACGTGTGTTTGTTTGGATGGATACACGGGGGTCGACTGCGAGACTAACGTAGACGAATGCATCTCGAATCCGTGTCAGAATGGAGGATCATGTGTCGATGCAGTCAACGCGTACGCGTGCCAATGCGAATCAGGATACACAGGGTATAGATGCGAGACGAACGTCGATGAATGCCAGTCGATGCCTTGCGAGAACGGAGGCACTTGTTGGGACGCAATAGACGGATATAATTGCCAGTGTCAGAACGGATACACGGGAATAGCGTGTGAAACGAATATCGACGAATGCTTCTCTATGCCTTGTCAAAACGGAGGAACTTGCTTGGATGATATCAGCGAGTATAGGTGTCAATGTAAAGACGGATATACCGGAGGGTCATGTCAAATGGATATAGATGAATGCCTTTCTTTTCCTTGTTTGAATGGAGCGACTTGCTTCGACAAAATAGACGGCTATTCTTGTCAGTGTAAGAGCGGATACACGGGAACAAAGTGTGACGTGGATATCGATGAATGTCAATCGTTTCCTTGTCAAAACGGTGCGACTTGTATTGACGGAGTTGATAATTATACGTGCCGGTGTGACGCCGGCTATGCAGGTCGTCTCTGCGAAACAAACGTCGACGAGTGCGAGTCTATGCCGTGCCGGAACGGAGGCGTTTGCGGGGATCAAGTCAACGGTTATTCGTGCACGTGTCTTGGCGGATACACGGGACTGCTGTGTCAAACGAATGTTAACGAATGCGAATCGAATCCCTGTCGAAATGCTGGCAATTGTACTGATGGAGTTGACGGGTATTCGTGTACCTGTGGGACTGGGTATACCGGAGCCGACTGTGAGACAGATGTCAATGAGTGTGCATCAAATCCCTGTCAAAATTCCGGCAATTGTACTGATCAAATTAATGGGTATTTATGTACCTGTGCTGCTGGATATACCGGAGCCGACTGTGAGACAGATGTCAATGAGTGTGGGTCAAATCCCTGTCAAAATTCTGGCAGTTGCACTGATCAAATTAATGGGTATTTATGTGCGTGTGTGGCTGGATATGCCGGAGCTGATTGCCAAACGAATGTCGATGAATGTGCATCAAATCCCTGTCAAAATTCCGGCAATTGTACTGATCAAATTAATGGGTATTTATGTACCTGTGTAGCTGGATATAGTGGAGTCGACTGTGAGACAGACGTCAATGAGTGCGCATCAAATCCCTGTCAAAATTCCGGCAATTGTACTGATGGAATTAATGATTATAGATGTGCGTGTGTGGCCGGATACACCGGAGCTGACTGCCTGACGAATATCGATGAGTGTGGATCAAATCCTTGTCGGAATTCCGGCAATTGCACTGATAAAATTAATGGGTATTCATGTACCTGCGTGGCTGGGTATACCAGTGCAAACTGCGAGACCAACATCAACGAGTGCAACTCGAATCCCTGTCAAAATACCGGAAATTGCACGGATGAAGTTAACGGGTATTTCTGCACCTGCAAAATTGGATACACTGGAGCAAACTGCGAGACAAATGTGAACGAGTGTGCTTCGAATCCGTGTCAGAATGCCGGCACGTGCGAGGACGACGTCGACGAATATTCGTGCCGCTGCATCGACGGATATACAGGTCTTCGATGCGAGACGGATATCGACGAGTGCGAGATGGAGAGACCGTGTCGAAACGGCGCCAATTGCACGGATCAGATAAACGGGTTTGCGTGCGCGTGTCGGTCCGGTTACGCGGGCGCTCGATGCGAGACGGACGTCGACGAGTGCGCTTCGAATCCGTGTCGTAACGGATCATCCTGCGTCGACTTGTCAAACGGATATGCGTGCGTTTGTTCGGGCGGATACACGGGTCGAAAGTGCGAGACGGATATCGACGATTGCGCGGGGAAATTGTGCCGGAATGGGGCGAGTTGCGTCGACGGAGTCGCCGGTTATGACTGCGTTTGTTTGGATGGATATACAGGGATTCATTGCGAGACGAACGTCGACGAATGCGAGTCGGTTCCTTGTCGAAACGGCGGCGTTTGTCGCGATGCGACGAACGGGTTTGCGTGCTCCTGTCCTCTCGGATACACCGGACGTTTATGCGAGAAGGACGTCGACGAATGTAGCGCCGTTTTGAATCTTTGTCGGAACGGCGGCTCGTGTCGAAATAGAGACGGCGGCTACGATTGCCTATGCACAGCCCATTACACCGGTCGTCACTGTGAAAATGACGTCGACGAGTGCCGCTCCGCTCCGTGCTGGAACGGGGCGCGATGCCGGAACAAAGTCGGAGGGTTCGAATGCCTTTGTCCCTTTGGATTCAAAGGTGAGAATATCCTTTAGTAAAAATCTATTTTCTGTATATCTATCTAAGGTTTCTTGTGCGAGACGCCTGATGATATTTGTAGTCGACTCGCTCTCTCGTGTGGAGAGCACGGACGCTGTGTCGTACGTCGATTTGATCGACGATACGACGTCGTTTTGGACGCCTTGCCGACGAACTGCGAATGCGATTCTGGATACTACGGCACACTGTGCGACAATACGCTGGACACGTGTGCAGAAGTCACCTGTCAGAACGAAGGGTACGTCAAGTGTTCTTTCTTATATCTTTAGCTTAGTGTGATGTAGAAAGTGCAAGCTGGCGTCTGCATTGGAGTTGTATACCTGCGATTGTCTAGGACGTTGGAGCGGTACTCTATGTGACAGTAAGATTGTTTTATTCCTATATATGGATGGATAGCAGCGGCCTATAAACGTTATTCATAGACTGCACTCTTCCCTGCGAGCACGGTAACGTCGATAGTGCCTGCGAAAATTGCATCTGTTATGGAAACTGGAGTGGAGAAGACTGCTCTGGTGAGACGATTTTATTTGATTTGAAAATTGCACGCGACGGAGAATCTTTTAGAGTGTCGTCAGAATCGAGTTGTTGATGGGAACGAGTGCGTTGAAAAGTGCCGGGAAGAAACGTACGAGGCAATCGACGTGAGCTCTTTTGTTGGCGGCACTAAATTGAATCGCGAGTGTTTTGGTAAGTAAATTGATATGGATCCTTTATTACCTTCTCCACTGACTCCGCGCGTAGCGTGCGGCGTCTACCTGTGCAAACGATGCGAGGATAATGACGAGCGTTTACCAGTCTGCAAGGAGTGCGTAGCAGGTGCACTGCTAGATCCTGACGAAATTGGAAAATGCGTCCTAAGTAAGTGAAACATATTCAAATTTTCGTTGACTGACCGCCTCTTCTCAGTTGACATAGACGTGGAGAATGACGCTGATGACAATGGATCCAATATTGGTTAATTAGTTGTTTTCTCTGTTGCAGTTTTTTGCACATCATTCTCTATCTAGGTTTAATTATTGGACTGGTCGTCGTCGGCGTTGTCAGCGCAGTCATCATTGTCGTTGCGTGGAGATGGTACAGGCGCAAGACTGGAGGAGAATATAGTGTTCGTTCGGCGGGGACAGACTGGACTGACGAACCATCGCCACGACCGTACTCAGGGTACTCCTATTGAGCTGCAATTGCACTCGATTTTTTTTAGGAGAGAGTCTGTCTTTCTAGATTTGAAGGAATGCTGGGCAATCCTCTGTATACTTTTCCGACAAACGATGTCGTGAAAACTGAGAAGCTCGAAGATGAGTCGGATTGTGCTAAGGCTACTACTGTTAACAGTAATTCAGAAGAAAACTTGGAATTTCCGCCAGAGCCGACAATGGAAGAGGTAGGAAATCATGAAGATTTTGGTTTTGCTATCGTCTAACCGAGACACAAAGGTTTCGGAATTATTGTTATATTTTTTTTCTGCTCTTTGGTACACATATTGCAAATGATCCCGTGACCACGTAAGCGGCGGCATTACGCGTGCGCCGAAAATAGACGGCGTGCGTCGTGCAAATGTCATTCTAAGCCTTCACATCGACGCTCAACGAGCACGAGCAACGAACGAGAAAGGTAATAGAGCACTTCCCGCATTCAACGAGACCGCGAAATCAATTCGATTTGCCCGGAGTCTCGCAATTGGGGGGTCGAGAGCATCTCATTAGCGCTCGTCACGCAAAAAGGGCGAAGTTTCGAACGCGGGACTTGGAGCCGATCCGTTTTTTTCCGGTCTCGAGATCGACGATTTGCCTGTACCGTGTTTTGAGATCGACCTCAGCCCCGCCTATTCCCTGTGCACTTATCCTTTACTCTTCCCTTTAGCGCAATGATGAAGCGACTAATAACGCTCTTCCTCCTAACAATTTCGCTCCCCACGACCTCGTGCTATCTCGCCTTTCAACTCGATCGTTCAAGCGGACGAATATTCGCGACGAGCGCCGATTCTCTCGTCGAAATCGGCGAAGAAAATCGAACTGTCGCTTTTCCCAAATCGTCGTCATCGTGCAACGTAACCGATTATGCGACGACGTTGTCGACGCACGACGACTCGTCGCTCGTCGCCGCCTGCACGACGAGAAACGGCAATTCATTTTGCTTTCTATTCAATGCGACGACAAATAAAACGACTTCGATTGAGATGGCGGCGAATTCTCGTCTTAATCGATCGTCGACGTCGTTTTTGACGAAGGCGACGTCATCGTCGACTTTTTCGTCGAATGGGGAATATCTTTATTATGCGACGAAACCGTTGAGCGACGATTGTCGGGTTTCGTCGACTATCGTCATCGTTTATTTTGATTTGATACGAAACGTTTCTATGATCGTTGTAAATGAGACGGATCGATTGGCGTTTGTCGTTGGATTCAGCTCGAAATCTTTTATCTATTTCGCTGCGGATCGTTTGGGGATGGATAAGGGTTCACATGAGTCGATTCTGAGGGGTTTTGATAGTGGACGTCATGCCGTTTCTCGACAATCGGCCCTTTTGTTGTGCGACGATTATGATCTCTTGTTAGTGGCGACGTCGAGTCGTTTGTTATCTGGTCAATACTTGCTTGGAATTTTTCTCAATTCGACGACGAATTCGTCGGCTGTTTGCGCTTTTTCGCTCGAGAAAATCGACGAGAGATTCAATGCGACTTTTCCTTCCTCCGGCTCCGGAGGTCGTGGAATTTCCGGTCGCGTCGTTTATACTCGATCTCCCGGGGCGACGACGACGTTCGCTTCGATTAGCGCCGGCGTCGTCGACGGAAAGGATGAAGTCTTCTTGTCTTTGGGACGAAGGGATGGGATACGAAGAGTAAGGGAGGCGGAAGGGAGTGTCTTCGAATAAACATTTACTTTGCGTTAGATAAACGTTGGGAATCAGTCGGTTGTTGGAAGTGACAAGTCGATTGAGGGTATTGTTCAGTTGGAATTGAGTGCAAAGGGAAGTTATCTCTACGCTCTCACGGATAAATCAAAGGTAGAAGAATCTATTTATAGGGAGGGAGGGGGCTTGGAAATCAAATTATCTTGTGTATTAGGTTATCTCCTTGGTGGCGGACTGTCGACTTTTAACTAATTGCACCTTGTGTCTTACGGAGAAGTCGATTGGCTGCGGTTGGTGTCATTCCGAGCAGAAGTGAGTTGTGGAAAAAAATGTGAAAAGTAAACTTACACGAATTCTAGGTGTTCTTTTCTATCGGACTGCAAGACAAAATCTTGGATAGCATCTCAAGGAAAATGTCCGTCCGTTATCCCAACTCAACATTCGCTCTATTTACCAGAAGGAGCTCGGAAAACGATTAACGTGAGCGTAGTTCACATTCCTTCGTCATATTCCGACGTAAGTGTATCTTATGCCGAATGTCTAAGCTTTGCTACTTCCGAAATTCGTGTAGAATTTTACCTGCGTATTTGATTTTGGTGTCAGTGGAAACGTCTCTGTTCCTGCATCGTATTCGAGTGCTTCTCAAAGCGTCGCATTGGCGTGGCCTTCTTCATTTGACGTACGTGGTGGAGAAAAGGCGGAGGTAAATGGTACACTTAGAATTCTCTTGGACAACGTGCCGCTTTTAAATTATCAGAACGGTATGTTTATTCGTTCGTTTTTTCGAGACAACGCGATTTTCTCTTCTTGCAGTTACCGTGTACAGCTGTTCTCGTCTTGCCCAGTCGTCCTGCTCCACGTGCGAGACACTAGGAAGTCCATACGAGTGCCAATTCGACGCCAACTCGCGCGAATGCGTCTCCAACGTCTCGGTGAGTAAAAAATCTCTCGACTATTGCCGCCTTTACGAGACGGGCTGCGACGTAATTGTCGACGACGCCGCCGCCGCGCCACGATGCGCCTCGTGCAGAGACGGATACTACGAGCCGGAAAACCCAACAACGACGAATCCGACGACTCCAGCAGCGACAACGAAAACGATAACGACTTCTCAGAGCAACACAACTACTCAGTCGACTTTAGCCGCTACAACAACGAAAATAAATACGACTACGACTACTCAAACAAATACGACTACGACTACTCAGTCGACTTTAGCCGCTATAATAAATACGACTATGACTTCTCGGTCGACTTTAGCCCCTACGACGACGACGAATCCTCCGTCGACTGTGAAAGCAACTACGGTTCCGACTTTTGCTACGACCTTTGCACCGGTGCTAATTAATGTGACGTGTTTTCCGTGTTCCGAAGGGTGTAGCGCTTGTCAAAGCGACGTCGTGTGCACGGAATGTAAAAACGGCTACAAAGTCGTCGGAGAAAAGTGCAACATAATTTCCGAAAAACCTGCGACTGTTTCCACGACGGAAAGGGCAACTTTCTCGTCATCTAACTTCACTACTACTATTAGATCCACAGTAAATGGAACATCGTCTTCTCCCAAGGACGACAACTTGATGTTGTATATTATTATTGGAGCCAGTTCTGGTGGAGGACTTATCCTCATTATTCTCTTTATTGTCTGCATCGTCTGTTGCGCGCGATCGGCGAGCAATCGTCGCGGGAAACTCGTCGTTTCCGACGACCTGACCTTCGTCAACGTCAAAGACTCCGTCACTCGCGGCGACGTGCAGAAGGAGTCCGTCTCTCCAATGGAAATGAATCCTCTACGAGAAATCAAAGATCCAGAAGCGCCGCCCGTTCCAGAGCGTCCCGCCACGCGTTTTCCCTTTCCACCGTCGTCGCGCTCGCCGTCGTGCGGCTCCCTGACCGGCGATTTGACGGGGAACACGTTTTCCGTGCCCACGATGAAGGATCCGTCAAAGTCGGCGCTATCGCCGCCCGTTCCGCCGCCGAGACCGTCGGAAGACGACGAAATTTATTTGGAAGTGGACGCCGATAGTCCAAATAACGATAGAAAGAAAACATTTATTGCTACTCGTTCCAAAATCGCTCCCAAAGAGGAGGAAGAGGAAGCGTATTATATCGACGGGAATGATTATCGTCAAAAGACGAAGGAGGAAAATGAAGACGATGCTTATTATATTGATACGAGTGACGTGGTTGATAAATCGCGACGAAATGTTGAACGAGTGCCCAGCGATGCGTACGTCGCTTTCACGGGCAAATCGGAGCCGTTGAATTCGATTGGCGAAGACGAAGACGAACTCTATATAGGACTCGACGAAACTCCGAAAAAAGACGTAGAAGAAGACGATATTTACGAAGCACCCGATGAGAATTCGTCGGCTCCGCCTCCCGCCGTTGCCAAGAAACCGCTTCTTCGCGCTCCCACGCCGAAAAAACGAATCGTTTCTCCCGTCGAAACGAAGGAGGAGAAGACGCCGAACTGGAAAGCGGACGTGGAAAAACTCAAACGGCAATTAGTGACGGGCGAAAGCGAAGATCGCGACGATCCGGAGCAATTATATCAAAATATTCCGGCTCGATCCATGACCGAGTCGAAAGTCGATCCGCGACGATCGGGTTTGCATAAAAACGAACGCGGACGATTGTCGTCGATGCCGGCGACGTTGACGGGATACGAAGAAGGAGAGGAGTTGTATGAGAACACGGATTCGGCTCTTCCCGTCGTCGGCGAGGAGGAGGAGGAGCTCTACGGGAATCAGGATACGATTGACGGCGTTTCTTCTCCTCAATTGGACGATATCTATGGTAATCAGGACGTTATTGCTGGTCAGGAGGAGCAGCCTATATACGGTAACGCGTAGAACGCGAGCGCAGGCTAGTTCCGTTAGAAATTTTCTTTATACTTTAATACTTTTAGATTGGCTTTTGTTTTTTTGTATCTATCTTCTAGTTTATAGACGTCGTGCGCTGTTTCAATATATTTACGAAGGGCTGTTTGTAAAGTTGCTAGTAGGAGGCGACGATTCGACCTACGGCACATCGTGATTTTCGCAATATTTTTTATTTTAAACACCTGTTGATTTAGAATTTCGTCGTCATCTTCGTCGTCGTCGTCGTCACTTGCATGAAGTCGACTTGGACTACCGCCGTTTGTCGAATTTTTAAAGAGGGGATTATCCAAGGTAACTCTTTGTTCACCAGATAACTGTACGTGTATCATAGATATAGGGGAGTGGATACCACCAATAGTCTTTTCTTTACCCAGTCTACGGTCGTGACTTCTTGCTCTTCTATCCAGTCGTCGGCGTATTGAGTAGGATTGACAGCGAACGCTGATTGCTGTCAGAAAATAATTCTTTTCTTTTATTTAAGGTGGGGTTTTTTTACCGTCAGTTCAATGATGGCTAGTCGAGGTTCGCTTGCCGATTCTCGCGTCGTGTCTTTCGTATCCTTCATATTGTGCCCGCCTCGCAATCGCTTTAGTTTCACGTAGAAATAGAGGAGAAACCAGAGAGCGATGACGACGACGAGAAGAGAGAGGCCGACAATGAGAGCCGCCTTTTCTCGTCCATTCAGACCACCGCCGCTTCTAAGAGAGAGAGAAAACTAAATGTAAGACGGGTTGATCGAGAGGGCTTGCATACATACGTCAAACAATTCCCTATTCCCATACAAGTTTGATTGCATTCGTTTGGGCACGGTAGACATTCGGCTTTCGGTCCGGCGACGGCGCTGTACGTGCCGTCGGGACACGAGTCGACGCACTTGTTCGCTACGTAGTGAGCCGGACACGACGACACGCATTGCGTTTGCGAGACAAAGTGACGGCACTTGGCGCAATCCGTGTTTTCAGGTCCACTACATTGAGTTTGAGGCGTACATTGTATATTACACATCGAGCATTGGTCGTTTTCCCGATTCGCTGTAACGTTTGATGAGATCGTGGCGTTGTATTCGCCTAGAGGACATTGCGACGATGCCGTAGAAACGACGCAGAAGACGCATATCTATATAAAGAATAGTTTGTATAAAAAAGATTTTTTTGTGGTGTTGGTGAACTTGCCAAGGCTCTCAGCTTTGGCATGAGTAGCCTAGGGAGCGTAAACAGCGAACTATTCGCGGTGGGTGTCGTTGTTTGGGGTGGAGGCTCGATGTAAGAGGAAGAGCCCACGTGCTCTATCTGAATATGAAAGGGCGGCGTCGAACCCACGAGAAGTAGGCTTTTTATTAGTTTGCACACTCATACACACATATATCAAAAAGAGGCAGACAAAGATTTACGTACAAGTCAGCATAATTTCGAGTTGGGCCTTCAAACAGTAGGATAACTGGCATCGGTGGCGATTCCACACATATTCTCGTCATTCCTTGCCATTTTGAAGTAACCCATGTCGCCCCAGCTCGTTCCCCAGCTGTCATTAGAGCCCAATATTAGAGCAAGAAACTATAACACTTGAATTAATTATACGTAACCTGTTCTTGACGATCCAGTACGCGCCTCCCTCGAAACTCTCGGTGCCATAGCCGACAGCCAATACGCCGTGATCCAATTTGGTAGAACTGCACTCGCGGTCCTTGTAGATTCCCTCGCGGTAGAAACGGAAGGAGGTGAGATGAGCATCCATGGCAACAGAGATGGGACCGACAGAGGAGACAGCTTGCTCCAAAGCCTCCTCACTTCCTCTGGGAATGTCGTGATAGCCCGTGAGAGTAGCACCAACTGACGATCTCTCAAATTTGCAAGTACCGTCCTTTCGTAATAAAATATAATTCCAATATTAATTAATTATCTTATTTATATCTTACTTTAGCTTTGTACGGATAGCTTTCTTCGGTGTCGATACCTCGATTCTCTTCGATGTATTTAAATGCTCTGTCCATGAGGCCTCCTTTGCAGCCGTCGTTTCCTTCCGGTTTCGAGCAATCGACGAGATTCTGCTCGCTCAGTGAGACAAGATTGCCCGTCTTCTTGAAATGCTGTCCTTCCAGCGAACCGGTGGTGCTAAATGCCCAGCAAGAACCGCACGCTCCTTGATTTTTAATCTATTTTTTAGGTGCGGTTAGACGCGAAGCTGGTGGTCACGTGAAGTTTAATTACTGGTGTGACGTAGCCCTTCTTCCTCCAATCAACGGTGTCAGCTGCCACGGCATCAGACACGAAGAGCGTCGTTTCGTCTTGTTCTGGTCGAGTCGCATAGAAAGCCGAATTTAGGTAAAATTGAGCGAATTCTTCATCAGTCTGAATTGAAAGGTGTCAAAAGGTGAGAGTCATACTGTCGTTCTTCTTACCAAATCGCCAAATTGGTTCATGGCCATGGTGAAGGTAGCGTTGCGCTTGTTGTGCTCTATTATGAAATTCGAGTGGTCTCTCCATATTTGCATTCGAAGATCTTCCTCTGTCGTCGATTCGTAGCTCTTTCCATATTGAGTCTTAAAGGAAGTCCAATCATCAATCGGATGAGCCGCGGCAAAGACAACGAGACTGCAAAGGGCGAGCGCTACGAGCTGCATGACTTTGTTGGTGGTCGGTTGAGAGGATGCACAGCGAATGATAGGTGAGATCCTGTCCCTCCTACACTCCTTTGGGGAAACAAAGTCACGAGTTTGTTCGGCACGAGGTTGCGGCAAAGTGGGAGGAGACATCGTACCAGGTGACGATCCTATTACCATGGTTACAAGCGCTTTCATTCACAATTAAACTGTCACAACGAGCAAGCGGCAAAACTACAAAAATCAATTTTTCGTTATTAGACAAGCGGATAACTGGCATCCGTGGCGACTCCACAAGCATTGTCTTTATTTCGAGCAAGCATGAAGTAGCCTTTGAGGCCCCAGTGTGCTCCCCAGCTAAATTCTCAGGTAGTATTGATTCTAAATATTTTTTATATTAGTCTTACCTGTTTTTCACAAGCCAGTAGTCGTCTCCGCCTTGGGTGCCGTAACCGACGGCTAGTACACCGTGATCGAGACGAGTCGAACTGCATTTCTCGCTGTAATAAATCCCCCCTTTGTAGAGCATGAAAGAGCGAAGGTGGGCGTCCATAGCAACTGAAATTGGACCGACCGTGGCAACGGCGCTTTGCAAATCACTTTCGCTGTGCGCTTTTATTTTGACACAGCCGGTGCAAGTAGCGCCTGACTTAGCTGGCTTGTAATGGCAGCGTCCATCCTTTTCAAAGAAAACCGAAACGTGAGTTTTTCTGCGCATAATTCGGTTTTTCTACCGCACCTTTGCCTTGTAGGGATAGCTTGCTTCTGTGTCGATTCCGCCGTTTTTCTCAACGTATTCAAATCCGAGTTCCATCAGTCCTCCTTCGCATCCATCGTTTCCCTCCTTTTTCGAACAGTCAACCAAATCCTGCTCGCTCAGCGAAACGAGATTGCCAGTTTTCTTGAAGTGCTGGCCTTCGAGAGAACCCGTGGTACTGAACGCCCAGCAGGAGCCGCAGTTGCCTTGATTTTTTACCTAACACATTGAAAGTGAAGGGATCTAAGGTACTGACGATTATTTATGTACTTCAGTGACGTATCCCTTTGTTCTCCAGTCGACCGAATCTGGAAGAGATGACGTGCGATTGTGAGCCCCTTCGCCGCAGTGTTTCTTTGCCTTCATTGCCGGAGAGTATCCCAGAAACGCGGAGCGGAATTCTTCCACGGTCTAGACCAACATTAAAAGTGAAAGGAAGAGGTTTTACCCTAAAGGGCGGATCGAGCCCTCAACTTACCATGTCGGCAAACTCGTTTATGCCTAGCGTAAACGAGGCGTTTGCTGCCGAGTTCCACTCGTTCACATAGTCGCGATGATCGGCCCACACTTCGAAGCGATTCATGTCTTCGTCATCGCTATTGTACGTCTTTCCGTGAGTGTCTTTCCACGCCTCCCATTCGCTTCTCAAGTCTGCGAAAAGGGACGACGAGAAGGCAGAGGCGAAAAGAGCGAGCAAAAGCACGAGGCACTTCATCGCTGCGTGACAACGAAATGGTATAAGCATGTGAATATAATCGAATTAGCAAATTTAATTATCTTTTTATTTTATTAGAAAGCGAAACACTATTGGATTCACTATCCATAATAGAAAGAAAGTCGCTAGAAGAGCTGAATTTCCTGATTCGGTTTTTCCGCCTAATTGTTCGCACTTTGCCACTCGTTCCTCGAGAACTTTCACTTTGGATTCCATTTCACGAAGTCTCACCTTCAGCTCATCATTCGTCAGAAGATTAAGAC